>NW_022991958.1:810290-1048435 GCF_902827175.1 Gymnodraco acuticeps | reverse complement strand
AATTGAAGTACAGGCTTGATTGGTTGTGTACATAGCAACACATCTGAATATGATATATCAAAATGTCCAACACAGAAGGACATTTCAGTTTGCATGGAATATAAAGCAGAAAATAATAACCAAATGATTTAAAGAACTGTATTTCGGTTTAAGAACATTTATAAAAATAAAATAATTATTAAGATTTCATGTAACAAGAACAAGTTGTTTGGCAGCTGTCTATTTTCGAGAAAGGGGTCAAATAAGACGTTCTTATCCCTGCTTCTTTTCGTCATGGGTTATGTAAACTGCTTAAAGTGTACAAATCAATTCCTTCTGCCTTATGGAATCAAAATCTAATTAACATGGGTTTCTTAACACAGATTAACACCCACACTGCTTTTCAAATGGATTTGGCTTTACATTAGAACGATTTCAGTCATGAAAGCCAAGGCTGAAGTGCCCTAAACTCTCTAACCAGCAGGGGGAGCCTCCACTGGGTTAACACCACCAGGCTGATTGTATAGATTCTAGAAGTGATGAGAGACTTGATTTGATACCACAGTAACCATTTCATAATGCGTCTCATGTCTTCTGCTGTGTGATTGACATGTCAGTGCACAGTAAGTTACATTTACAAAGTAGAAAATACATGCCGTTTTCAATGGCCTCCTAACATATATAGACTAATATGCTCGAAACTCTTAAACTCATTTAGTTAAAGGTGAGGTAGGTACTTTAGGAGAAACCAGCTCGAGTGCGCTATAATTTGAAAATACGCAGCCGAAAAAAATCTGCCCCTTCCTTCAGACTTCCTCACAGAGCCCCTCCTCCAACACACACGAACGCGCACATGACCAATGAGGGCACGAGATAAGTTTGTGCACGAGATGGAAGGCTGACAGGCAGGTTATTTTAGCTGGGCCGGCTAAAATGATTGGTCGTGCTTTTTACAGCGCCACGGCTTCCACAGATGACATATTTGTATGTATTTATTGTCAAAGCACTTAATATATTCATTGCTATCGGGATGTTAAGAGCATTCCATGGAATATAACAACACGTGTTTCCGAAATAAATTACATACCCCACCTTTAAGTTATAATAGTTTGATTTGATGTGAAAATAAAGTGTTCTTCCTGCCACATGCTGTGATCGGGTTAGTGTGCCTCTGCAGTACATCTTCATGTCATGCTTCAATTGCAACATTTCCCAGAATGCTACTTACCGACCAGAGCTGTGAACTGTGAGAAATGACACCAGCAACTCCTTGGCACGTGTCCAAATCTGGCATAACATTTCCCTGAGATAATTTTAAGGGATTAGCTGCTAACAAACATTAAAGCTTACCCAAAATATAATCTCTTTGATGGATCTGAAATATATATATTCAAATATTCACGAACACTTCTGTGAAATCCTTTGCCACAAATCAATCAGAGTGTGTCACATCCTTCATGTCAGCTGCAGACACTGCCTGAGCCAAATCCAACAGAACCCTGATCGATGCCTTAGTATACACTTGCTGGAGCCAAACTAGATTCCTGCACAGATCAAATGCTTTCTGTCATGTTGGTCGTTACTAACTGAGTTGTAAGTAACTGTTTTGTCCCAGCAGTCAGCGGACATTGACTGTTTGTTATCGGAGTGTTTGCTGGAGTAATGTTTGTTTTGCAATGGTTGCAGTTGGTTCAAAGATATTCAAGCTTTATTGATTTACTGTGACATTAAGAACTAGTCTGTATGATTGCATGGTTTATTGCTTTTGAATGAAAACGTATCATTTCCTACGACCTGTTGACTTTATGTAAAATAAATGGTATTAAAGTACATATTGTAGATACAGAGCCTTGTTCGAAAAATAGTCTCCATGTTCTTATACCTCAAAGGGACCCTTTTCTGCTTTTTGGGGTTTTCCCTTCCCCGTGGTGTGTTTATCTTTGTGCATGTAAATGTTCTGCAAAGGCTAAAATCCCTGTGTTCCCTGTGTTCCCCACACACTCCCCCCCCCCTGCCTGAAATGCCTCCATTGGATTCCTTTGTTTACTTCATGAACATAGTGACATCACCATGTCACACATGCACTTCTATTGGCTAGTGCTCCAACACATACGTGATAAGCTACGGGGTGGGACACTCTAATTGGTTGACCAATCACAACAGAGCCGTCCAGCTAACCAATCAGAGCAGACTGGGCTCTGGTTTCAGACAGAGGGTGAAAAGAGGTGCTGCAGCACAGGCAGTATGAGAAAAAAAGATTTTTCTGAACATTAAAGCATGGAGACACTACATACTGATATACACCTGAACATCAGCTGGAGAGGACTCTTTAAAGTAGAGACACTACATACTGATATACACCTGAACATCAGTAGGAGAGGACTCTTTAAAGTAGAGACACTACATACTGATATACACCTGAACATCAGCAGGAGAGGACTCTTTAAAGTAGAGACACTACATACTGATATACACCTGAACATCAGCAGGAGAGGACTCTTTAAAGTAGAGACACTACATACTGATATACACCTGGACATCAGCAGGAGAGGACTCTTTAAAGTAGAGACACTACATACTGATATACACCTGGACATCAGCAGGAGAGGACTCTTTAAAGTAGAGACACTACATACTGATATACACCTGAACATCAGCAGGAGAGGGACTCTTTAAAGTAGAGACACTACATACTGATATACACCTGAACATCAGCAGGAGAGGGACTCTTAAAGTAGAGACACTACATACTGATATACACCTGAACATCAGCAGGAGAGGACTCTTTAAAGTAGAGACACTACATACTGATATACACCTGGACATCAGCAGGAGAGGACTCTTTAAAGTAGAGACACTACATACTGATATACACCTGAACATCAGCAGGAGAGGACTCTTAAAGTAGAGACACTACATACTGATATATACCTGAACATCAGCAGGAGAGGACTCTTTACAAGTAGAGACACTACATACTGATATACACCTGAACATCAGCAGGAGAGGACTCTTTAAAGTAGAGACACTACATACTGATATACACCTCAACATCAGCAGGAGAGGACTCTTTAAAGTAGAGACACTACATACTGATATACACCTGAACATCAGCAGGAGAGGACTCTTTAAAGTAGAGACACTACATACTGATATACACCTGAACATCAGCAGGAGAGGACTCTTTAAAGTAGAGACACTACATACTGATATACACCTGAACATCAGCAGGAGAGGACTCTTTAAAGTAGAGACACTACATACTGATATACACCTGAACATCAGCAGGAGAGGGACTCTTTAAAGTAGAGACACTGCATACTGATATACACCTGAACATCAGCAGGAGAGGACTCTTTAAAGTAGAGACATTACATACTGATATACACCTGAACATCAGCAGGAGAGGACTCTTTAAAGTAGAGACACTACATACTGAATATACACCTGAACATCAGCAGGAGAGGACTCTTTAAAGTAGAGACACTACATACTGATATACACCTGCACATTAGCAGGAGAGGACTCTTTAAAGTAGAGACACTACATACTGATATACACCTGAACATCAGCAGGAGAGGACTCTTTAAAGTAGAGACACTACATACTGATATACACCTGAACATCAGCAGGAGAGGACTCTTTAAAGTAGAGACACTACATACTGATATACACCTGAACATCAGCAGG
Organism: Gymnodraco acuticeps; assembly: GCF_902827175.1. Classification (NCBI taxonomy): domain Eukaryota; kingdom Metazoa; phylum Chordata; class Actinopteri; order Perciformes; family Bathydraconidae; genus Gymnodraco; species Gymnodraco acuticeps. The sequence continues at coordinate 1,044,766 of NW_022991958.1, read as the reverse complement.
AGAGGACTCTTTAAAGTAGAGACACTACATACTGATATACACCTGAACATCAGCAGGAGAGGACTCTTTAAAGTAGAGACACTACATACTGATATACACCTGAACATCAGCAGGAGAGGACTCTTTAAAGTAGAGACACTACATACTGATATACACCTGAACATCAGCAGGAGAGGACTCTTTAAAGTAGAGACACTACATACTGATATACACCTGAACATCAGCAGGAGAGGACTCTTTAAAGTAGAGACACTACATACTGATATACACCTGAACATCAGCAGGAGAGGACTCTTTAAAGTAGAGACACTACATACTGATATACACCTGAACATCAGCAGGAGAGGACTCTTTAAAGTACAGACACTACATGCTGATATACACCTGAACATCAGCAGGAGAGGACTCTTTAAAGTAGAGACACTACATACTGATATACACCTGAAAGCAGAATATCTTCCCTTTAAAGATACATTTATGTTTTTTTGTTTTTGTGCAAAGCCTCAGATCAGCAGGGAACACTTTAATGGTTCTGCACCAGTCTGACAGTGCAGCGAGCTGAATATGTTTCTGATCTTTTGGCGTGGTTGTGTTGACCTGCTTGTGTTGTTTTAGCAATAAAATGTAAGCACACACTGGAGTATTTTGTGTCTAATAGGGAAAACACTAATCTACGCCTCTGCTCTGCCTTCTGCTGAGCCGTGTATTTCTGTGACTGGATGTGGGAGATTTGGCTCGGTGTGCTGCGGCTCTCTTGGCAGCGCTGTCTGTTCCCACAGCATTCTCAGTGACTCCTGAGAGAAGATGGTAAACAGCGATGGAGTTTCTGCATGCTGCCTGCGAGATAGCTTCCTCTAAAGTTAGGGATCTGACTGCGGATGGCAGCTCTGTTTACAAATCCACGACAGGTGGCACGCTGCAGCGCTTCCTAACAGACAGCCTGCTCTGCCACCAAGATGAGCTTTAAAAAAATCCTTAAATGAGGGATACATTCTGTTAGAGGAAGATGAAGACCAAGGGTTTGGCAATATTGTGATGGATGGGAAACAAACAGCCTCTACCAGCAGCCAGGCCTGATGGGAGGGAGCTGCCACATGCTCTGAAAGCTGTGTGTTTACTGTCAGACTGTGACATGGCTGCAGGGATGTTTGTGAAGCCACAACTTGTTTGTGTGTCTTGGGAGGAAAAAAAGCATGCAATAGGGAAGGAAACCCAACGGAAGACTAGCTCCGTCAGTTTGTGTGTGCTCCCTGCAGAGAGCTCACCATGCAGCTTCAGAAGATCTCTCACCCCCCCCCCCCCCCCCCATGCATAAGACAGGAGAGGAAAAGCTGGCCAACAGATGCTGAGTCCGCCTCTGAACCTTCCTCAGCTCCACAATTCTGTTGTTCTCTACACTTTAAACTGTATATGTGCTTCTCAGAGGGGGTTATTTAACAAAAAACGTATTCCGTTACAATTGCAAGTTGTGTATTTGATTACTTTACATTACATTACATTGCATTTAGCTGAAGCTTTTATCTAAAGCGACTTACAATAAGTACATTACTTTTGGATTACTTCAATATCAAATGCAATGCAGAAAAACACAAGAGAAAAGTAACATCAATATGTTTTTTTACTGAAGGCTCTTGTGTAAGACAAGAGAACAATGTGAACTAAGAGGAAACAAAATATTTAGGATCATCAATGATTTTATTGATAGGAAAATCTGCCTTTCATGAAGCATATTCAGACAGCAGTCTATTCACCAACACTGAAACACATGAGCACAAACTACAGTTTAAAAAGCAGAAATAAAATCTGAGCTGACAGAAAATGCTCCGTTTTAGTTTAATACACACAGTTAAGCTCACACACACTATTTTATGAACACAGGTTCACCTGCTGAATTAAAAACAGAACAAATGAACCGAAGAAAGTAAAAAGAGATTCACACTTACAGTATCACATATTTTTCACGTGTAATTTAGTTCCTTTCCTGTTTCTTTTACGTTAAAGGGGACCTATCATGCAAAATGCACTTTGTGATGTCTTTTATACATCAATATGTGTCCCGGTGTGTCGGGGGACTCACGCAGCATCAGAAAATAAAACCCTCTCTCTTTTCCTCCGTACCCAAATCATTTAAAAACGGGTGTACAACGAGCGGATTTGCTGCCGATATGACGTCAAATCGGCAGCGGACCCACAGAAAGTTGCTATCAGAAACAATGCCTGACGCGTTTTGAACGTGTTTTGGATGTAATCTTGTCTTTGTTTACATTAGCAAGCCTCGCTAACACTCAGAGCTAACCTGTACTGGAGAGCACATGTGTTTGAAAAGCAGGAAATAAAAAAAGGAACTCACCTTGTTTTAAACCCACTAGAGAAAAAGCATTTGAGCTCCATACTGTTTCAGAAATAATCCTTGATGTGGTTTAGAACAGGATGGCGTTTTATGACAGCAGAATTTAACTTTATCTCCGGTAGAATTTAGATCAGGCATTAGCTCCGCCTCCTCTTCTTTCTTTTTTTTTTCAAGCTGAGGACCCAAAATCTGCGTTTCTCTAACAGGGCTGCAAAAGAGGGTTATGAGCAGTATGAGGCATGGCTACAATGGGTGATCTGTTTGGTGTTTTAAGCAAAAAACTTCACAGACATGTTTTGTATAGGTATGGCCCTACAATATATGTTTCCAATATAGCATCATAGGTCCACTTTAAGTTTTGGTCTATGTGAGTACTGTATTTCATCATTCTAAGCTCTGCACTTACACTGACTGCAAAAGGAAGACAAGAACAAAAGGACACAATATGGTACATCTGTTCAAAGGAAGATCAGGGCACAGACAAATGACATCCAATCATGTGACAATCTTGAATGAAGTCGATGTGTGTCAGAAAAAGCACCAATCATCTCATCCTTTAAGATCAATAACTCTCTGGAGAAGAAGTGCAGACACACAACAAACGAATACCAAACACACGTTGTTTTCAGACTTTCAGTATCACACCCCCTTTTTCGGAAAATAACCTCCAATCAGACTCTCATTTTGTCCCGCTCCCCCTTTAACTCAAACGCCATAGAGTTACATCCTAACAGGAAGCTAAGGATGAGGCTTGTTTTTTCCAAATTTGAGCCTCAGAAATGAACTCAATCAGGAGGAGGCTTAGGTTGAGCTTTGTTTTTCAAAATAAAATCCCCAGAAAGCAACAAGCCAACCACTGCTATCAATACCTACTTAGCACTGGCAATATAATCATCGGGACATGCAGTCACACAGTCAAAATGTCTCGTCGGGAAACTTTGTAGCTCTATGTAGAGTGAGTGCATGTTTTTATTTGTGAATAAATGTAGGAGAATATTTTATTTCAAAGTGACACAGTCTCACTTTAAGATCTATTGTCATTACTGTCAGTAGCAATGTATCACTGTGACATATTGTTTCTCTTCTGGGACAGCCACCCTGCTGTTACCAATAATGATAAATAAAAGCTGAGCAATCACACAGAGAACAGAACATCTCTTAACTCCCGTCAGACTGCTGTCATTACTGAAGTTGCATTGCTGTGGGAGGCTCTGTTGTGCTCAATGTGTCAGGAGAACAGTATGTGGGACACAGAAAGAAAAACAGTGACGCCCAAGGGGGGCAGTGAAGCAGACACAGGAAGGGAGGGAATCAGCGTTACAGGCAAAAAAAGCAATGGCTAATTTCCCCTCGACATGCAGTATCATGTATACTGTCATGATTACCTCATTCACGCTGATATCTTCCTGTGTGATACATCAGATGTGACAGTGTGAGGTGCATCATTCCCCCGATTTATATCACAATCATCCAGTAGTGTCACTTTTAAAGATGATCTTCACACCGTTAACCCAGTTTTAGAACCTGGAGCATTTAGGTTGGTTTGTTTGGGGCACATGTGAACACAGCTGACAATCTGGGCTGCCGGGCAACAACAGTGGCCTGAGTTCACCTGAGTTCACCTTCCATACAAGCTCTGGAGGGGTTTATACTCAGTCAGAATGCAATTGACCAAGCTTCCACCTAAAACAGTAAAGCTAATAAATATCGTCTTAATAAGTGTATCTCCATATGAAGAACAATTATTGTGTGTGTGGTTCTGTTTCCGACAGAGAACTGTTGTATTTAGATGCATCGGGCATTTCTCTCTAGTCACAGTCCAGATGCCGGTTGGTACGGTGGCCGTGCAAATGGGCTACAACTACCGAAAACACTTCAATTAGGAGAAACCCACAACACTTTCAAAAATGATGCAGATAAAAAACTAAACACACATGTTTCATAATTAAATGTGTTCGCTAAGTATAATTTAAAAATGATTAGATTAGCTATGTTGGCTAGCTAGCTTACAGTAGATCTGCAGTATTATGGGAAGGAATCATGTGTAATTAAATAAGCCAATCAAACCTACATATTAGGTAAGTCTCCAGTGACAGCATTTGGTGCTGGATAGTTTGTCCATTAGATGAACACTGTAACGTTCACCACAAAAACACAAGTATAACTGTTACCAGTACACTCTGCTAATGCTCCATTAGGAAGTAACAAAAGAGAAGGAAGTGTTGTTTTTTCTTTAGCAAATATTTTTCAAATTCCTGATAAGAGAACAGCTTGGTATTAGTTTAGAACTTTTGGACCTCTCTACAATGTTACTGTATAAACACAACGAAGCTAAATGCAACAATTGCAATAAAAAGGTCCCTGAATTGGAACAAAGAAAACTAATTGTAGGTCGGAAAATGTCTGAATCCATCTTTAATTCAGGATAAACCCCACAGACGCTTCACATCATCATCATCATCATCACTACTGAACTTGACCGGTTCTTCCTTTGTCCATAATATACAGTCTCTTTGTTATCCTTCTGAAAAACAGAGCTTAAAACATATCCTATTGGCAGAGGAGTTACATAACTCATCAGTCTACATTCCTTTCTTTCTGCTGTTTTAGTTGATTATTAGATTTACATATTGCATTACATTTCATAACTTTACATACTATACAACACATATTTACATAATACATCACAGAGATGGAGCCAGGATCTGTTTTTTTAATAAATGTGAAACAAGGACTCGAATCAAAGATTAACTATCTTTCTTTACATCCCAATGGATTAAAAAAAAAGTAGCAAAAAGATGTACCAGGGTGGATGATTTGGTTAAAAATACACTGTAATGAGCTTATTAGATCTGGATAACAAACTGAAATCCCTTGCCAAGCGTGTTATGTTTTCGCAGAGCTTTTTCTCTCCCCACTCCTTAATTGCCAACTTGTGATTCGTGACCCGCGGTGTGTGCAATGATCCAAACATCACTGCAAATTGACGAGCCTGGATTCATGGTGGGCTCGGTCTACACTCTGTGTCACAGCTTTAATTGCCCGGGCCTTGGCAGGGCGGTCCGTTGGAGTTTTATTAGCGAGCAGACAGCTTTCTCCACCAACATCACACCCAGCTCTCCCTACCCCATCTCATCCCCTCCTCATCCTCCCCCACCCCAAGTAAACGCCTCACTAAAGTCCACAATGAATTCAAGCGAGATCTGCTTCTCAGAGAAGTCTTACTCTCCCCGGGCGAAAAGGGAAGACTTAATTGGGAAGTCTGTCTGTGAGCAGTATCCAGGACATTCAGAGCTGATGCACTGCACATAAGTGACCTCCACAAAGTTATATAAGAGCTTCTGTACGCCATCAATACATCACAAATTCATAGAAAGAGTAAGATGACCAACAGTCTAAACCAGGGGTTCCCAACCTTTTTCCCCAAGAGACCCCCAAATGATTCCTGTTGGAAGTTGCGCCCCCCCCCCCCACACACACACACAAGGGGGGGGGCGAACAGCGGTAATGAAAGTTTAAAAGTCTCAACTACAACTACTGTCACAAACTGGATGAATGTGAAGTATGTTGTTAAAGGAGGATGAAAGCGTAATTAAGGAGCACTATTGGAGTGACTTTGATGGTTATTGGACTCAGGATTCATTCATTTGGATTCCCGCTGTATGAAGAAAATAAAGGATGGCGCAAGTGGAAACAATTCACAAAGGGATTAAACTGTTTAAAACACATCACACAACTCAAAGTAAGCCGGATTTTGCCGATGTGTTTATGTGGATTCAAAAGTCGTAAATAATCTATAAAATGGAGGAGACCGATCTGATCGGAGAAACTGTGACAAATAATCCAACTGAAACCGGCATGGACAATGACTATGTTTTAAAAATGCGCTTATCCAGACAAGCCTGGTTTGGACACTTTATGGGCAGAAGAAACATTTATATTAAAGAAAGAATTATACATTTCTGTCTTTTTATGCCTTTAATACTAACTTGAATTTTTATTAAAATTAATTAATCAATTATTTTGTATATGTTATTGTAATGTGGAGACAAGGCTTTTAGTGACAATCATGTATTGCTTTACAATTATTATGTAAAAAAAAAAAAAAGGCTAAATATGATATTTGGCCTCAAATCATCTGAGGCCTGGCGCCCCCCCTGCGATCTTTGGTGCCTGTACCATTCTTATTATACATCCATGGCCTGTACACATGCTTATTGCACAGCTAGCATTAGCTATATTTACCTTGTTTACACTTAGTGGTCCTATGTGTTAATATGTGTATGTTACACTTGCATGTATGAGATCATTAAATGCCTTGTAACTTATTTTTGTAAATTCACTCCGTTTGAATGTCACTGGACTGCAAATAAGTCAATAAAGGAGCATGACTGCTCATTCCCTGGCTCTCAAAAGAGTTTGGCTGGCAGTTTAATCTATGTTCACACTGAGACAGTACAACACAGAGAGAGAACAGTACACCTATTGTGTAAGTACATACAAGCAGGTCACACAGTATGATCACAAATACATAAAATCTGTTACAAAAAATCTGTTTTTATTAAAACGTACATGCTGCATTATGTGTTCTCAGCCTTGGAGAAACTTGACATGTTTTGGTGTGTGTCTGAACCTCTCTTCAGTGGTTCATTAATAAAACAGATATTTCAACGTGAGCCTACTTTGTTCATTTACAATGTATAATGTATTTACAAGTGTGAAGAGGAGGCAACTTTAGAATAGGGAACCTGTTCAGGTCAATTAGAATCAAACTACTAGCTTATTGGTTATGAACAAGACTTCACTTTAAAATAGGGAACATGTTCTTAGATATAAATACCTTATTTTGAGTTTTTAGACACAATTAACACTTATAGTTTCATGTCTTGTTGTTACATAAGAAGAGATCATATTTGTTAAGTGTTATTATGGTAGAATTACTATTCTTGTGGTACTACTGCCTTATTAGGCCCATATTGAGCAGAGCATATTAAGACCAAAACTCATGTACAACAACTTCCTTTGCAATAAATCAGCACTAATTAGAGGGTTATTGAGGAAAAACTCTCAACTAATGGCTTATTACTTATAGAATATGGTCATGCAGAATAAGGCATTAATAAGTGTTTTATAATGACTAATAAAGAGCCAATATACTGCTAATATGCATGTTAATTAACAACTAGTTGATGGTTAATTTGTGTACCTTAATATAAAGTGTTACCGAAATGTGACATATGTTTGGAATCGTGGAGTTTTTGTTCATTGCATTTCCTGTAGCCAGAAACCCATTTTGTCAAGGTAGGACGAACAGCAATCAGAACAGCAGTGGGCATCAGCAGCCTCACACCTCAGAGTAAGAGCTGGTGGAAAGGGCGTAGTATTAAATCAGCAGGTAATGGGGTTTGGGTGTGAGTCGCTGAGTGTGGGTCGTAAACTGGCCACCAGTCTAGACAGTCCATCAAGATGCAAACAGCTTCGTAAAAGGGCAAAGCTCAACCTAATTGAATGGTCAATTAAATGATCTGGTTTAGGAAGGTTCCTAACAGAGTGAAATGATCTGGAAGTACCTCAGTGATAGCCAGGATAAGGCTAACAGGAGTTGAACTGTTGTTTGATTGGTGATGGCACAGTGATGGATGTGTAGGCCTAACAGGTTAGGCATGCCTATATTGCATGAAGTTGTATTTATTTGAAATATGTTTATACAACAATATTTAATCAGGATTCATGTGAATCAATGTGTGTGTGGAGGAAACTTCTGTGTAGCAATGCAGTGGGGGTCACCGACTCATGAAGGAGACACGGGACGAGCAGGAGTTCTGATGTCAAACACTGATATTTAATACAAGCATCGGCTGGAGAAATTCACATCACAAGTCACACAGTCAAAGGTTCTGACTGCACGAGTGGTTTGCCATGTCAAATCTGATCAGCCTCGCATCTTGGTAGACCTTTTAACTAGTTTACAGAGAGTCAAATCCACATATTGGGGATGGGCGTAAACCATGGCGTAAACACATCTGCAGATACAGGAGATGTCTCTCCCATCTCTGGAGCTTAGAAACTAGCGTTCTCACACTCGCAAAACCTCCCTATGCCCTGTAGGTCAAACTGTAAAACCTAGTATCAACATACGACTGCATCAACAGATTCCTTACGGGAGATTAGAAGCAGGGATGGTCGTACATGTCAACACACAAAATAAGGTTAAATGTCTAAGGAGTAAAGACAAAATTAATCCCTAACAGTGTGGACAGGAGGGTGAGTGCGAGCAACTATTAAGTTTCACACCAAACTTGGTGAGGAAAAAAACCATAACCCCACGAAGTTTTTCACTGAGGTTAAGGAATAGTGGTCAGGAAAATATATTGGATCAAAGGTGTGTGTTGTTGTTTGCTTAGAGCAGGAAGTGGTTTAGCGCCAGGCGATGCACACTGAGCTCCAGCTCGGCTGACACCTCTTTTCACTTCTAATCTCATCCAGTGAACTCCTGCCCTGGAAGTGCCATGCTCTCCCCTCCCTGGTTGCCATGGTTACCTTACACGTATCTCAGTTAGCTCCGGTCGCTGTGATCAGGGAGCATCCCGTTTCCACCGGGCCTGGATCTGTCAGCTTGCACATGGAGGGGTCCCTGCCGCACAAGATTGCACCGTGTTTACATCACAGAGCGGTACATGGCACACTCTGAATTACAGCGGTGCTTTTGATTCTTTTGAATCTTTATTTGAATATTTTTTCTAAATGAGTTTACTTTGAATATATTACACTGAGGTTAACGCATAGTGGCACTCAAATCCCAGAAATAAAATAATGCAAGGGATCCTAAAATAATCTGTTTTTAGAGACGAAAATGAAGAAAAAGCGCTGACTTGCGTGATCACTATGTGAACTATATCATCATCCACAAGGTTAAAAATAAGTGTACACTGATGGAGCGTGGCTCAGTAGTTTGTCTACTGACAGGTTGGCGGTTCATGAGACATGTGTCAAAGTGTTTTGGACACTTGGCCAGTCCAAATGGCTCCCTGGAGACAAGCATCATGCATGGTAGCACGCTGGCTGAGTTGGAGGCAAATTGAAAAGCGCTTTCCAGCCATTTACCATTTATTCCAGTTAGCTAAATAAGAAGAGATGATTTTTTTTCTATAGAAAATGTCATTTGTGTCAATTTAAAGGTTATGGATGTAGGCAAGATTATCTTCACTAACCTTGGAAAACATACATTTAAAACATTTTGCATTAAATACAATCAAATTACAAAGAAGTTGTTGAGGGCATGGCATGTGAACGATTTTTAGTATCAGCCAACACTTTTGTTCCTTCCTTCATGATTGCAGTAGCAGAAGCCTTCAGGTACAATGAGTGACAAGAAGCTACACTTTCTTAGGATCCCAATGGAGGTGTGGGACACGTTTGACAGGTCATCACAGTCCTATCAACAATAGTATATCAATAACAAATACATCCATTGTCCCTTAATACCAGCCACAGACGTTACATAGAATAAGACAAAAAGATAGAGGCAGCAGGAAGAGAGGAAGAGGGGTTTAGGGAGGGAGGAATATAGTGATGGAGGGATGAAGAGAAGCATGAAGGAAGGTTTACAGTGATGTAGGGAGAGATGGATGAAACAGTTTGAAGGGATTGAGGGTTGAAGTGTTGAAGGGATGTAGAGAGGGAGAGATGAAAGGTGGAAGGAATCTAGGGATTTAGGGATGATATTAAAGGAATGTAGGGAGGGAGAGATGTAGTGATGGAGTGGAAGAAGGAAAGAAGGGATTTAGGAATAAGGACGCTATTTAATGTAGGATGGATGAATAAGGTCCAAGGGATGTAGGGATGAAGGGCTAAAAGGTGGATGAAATGTAGGGTTTTAGTGACGATGGGTTGTAGAGAGGGAAAGATGAAAGGTGGAAGGGATCTAGGGATTTAGGGATGATATGTTGAAGGAATGTAGGGAGGTGATTGGATGTACAGTAGGGAGCGAGGAAGGGATGGTGGGATGAAAGGAGGTTAGGAGGTGAGAATAAAGGGGCAAAGTGTTGTAGGGAGGAATGGATTAATAGGGTCGAAGGGGGTGAAGGAAGGGAGTTGAAGGGATGTAAGAAGGGAGATATTATTGGATGAAGGGATGAAGGGAGGGATAAAGCTAGGTAGGGAGGAAAGAATAAAGGCGTAATTTGATGTAGGGAGGGAGGGAGGGATGAGGTTGAAGGGATGAAGGGATGACAGGTGGGATCTACGGATTGAGGAATGAAGTGTCGAAGGGATGTAGGGAATAAGTGAGGATTGGATGACGGGATTTATAGATGTGGGTAAAGATAAGGTGGGGAATGGATGAATGGAAGGGAGATGAAGGATGGGTTGCGAAATCGGAGAAAAGCAAGCCGGATGTGTAGTAGGTACAGGGGCGTGGCTTAGGCGTGGCCCTGCTCCCGGACCTAAGTAAACTAAATAACTCCATCAATTGACTCATTCAACATTTGAAAGAGTCAACAAAGTCATTAGAAATCAGTTAAGGTTACATTATAAGCCCTAGTTTGAGCCTATGATGACTGTCAAGGGTTTTTAAAAATAACAATACTTTAACAACTTTGGTGATACTAGTAAACACATATCTTATTATTTGTACTGATTGCTGTTCCAGACTGATGGTAATAAGCCTTTCTGAGTCAGTATGTCCCAATTTGCACGTAAGTGATGGTGGAGGATGTCTTTTTTAGCTAAATCATTTTTGAAAAGTGTTTTTCTGGTGTTGGTTTCTTATTTTCTTTACCTTAGACTGCTTTTTCTTTCTCTTCGCTTCCACTTGCTCTGTGTTTTGACCTGAGGACCTGTAAGTAATCGCTGACAGGTGGGAAGAGGAGGAAATGCACACTGTGAGCTCCTGAAGTCATGTATACTCCAGCTGTCTTCGGCTTCAGCAAAATGTTTCAACACTGCTCTAGCCTGACAGTTACAAAACCCCTAAATCCTTTATTACTGAAACATATTTGAACATGCCTTATTTGCAACATTTGGCTGCTTTACATTGTTCAAGCCCTTGTGGCTGTTATTATTCCAGAAGTATAAAGAGTTGAGGAAGAGCCAGATATACTTCCCTCTTGACCTCCAAAGCTGTTTTACTTGGGTTTGTGTTAATATGCTAAATGTGCAAAGTTCCTTCCTCAAAGAGTCCATTCATTCTTTAGTGCTCTGTTATATAATCTTTAAAGTCCATATGAGACCGTGCTAATTGTGGGGAGGGAGAATATTGGCCAATCATAGATACACCCTTTTAATTAGGTTGAATGTTGACAGTTTGTTGTTTTGGGGGATTTGGGTGTGTTTGTAAATGTTCTCAAATCACTCAGCAACAAGAGATGTACTGTATCTCTACTTGCAGTTGTGGTTGCTACAGTAAGAGCAGTTTCTCCCTGAAGAAATATTGATTTAAAGGGGACTTATTATGCAAAATGCACTTTTTGATGTCTTTTTTATACATGAATATGTGTCCCCGGTGCATCAGGGAACTCACAAGGTGTCAGAAAACAAAACCCTCTCTCTTTTCCTCCGTACCCACATCTCTAAAAAAGAAAAGAAAAAGGGGGGTGCTAACAAGCAGATCCCGAATTTTCGCTCCTATAATGTCATTGGCGACATCCGGCCGACGTGACACGTCCCAACCTATATTCTCCGGCACACGTGACACGTCCCAACCTATCGTCTCCGGCACACGTGACACGTCCTAACCTATATTCTCCGGCACACGTCCCAACCTATCGTCTCCAGCACACGTGACACGTCCTAACCTATCGTCTCCGGCATACGTGACACGTTCTAACCTATATTCTCCGGCACACGTCCCAACCTATCGTCTCCGGCACACGTGACACGTCCTAACCTATATTCTCCGGCACACGTCCCAACCTATCGTCTCCAGCACACGTGACACGTCCTAACCTATCATCTCCGGCATACGTGACACGTCCTAACCTATATTCTCCGGCACACGTCCTAACCTATCGTCTCCGGCACACGTGACACGTCCCAACCTATCGTCTCCGGCACACGTGACACGTCCCAACCTATCGTCTCCGGCACACGTGACATGTCCTAACCTATCGTCTCCGGCACACGTGACACGTCCCAACCTATCGTCTCCGGCACACGTGACACGTCCTAACCTATCGTCTCCGGCACACGTGACATGTCCTAACCTATCGTCTCCGGCACACGTGACACGTCCCAACCTATCGTCTCCGGCACACGTGACACGTCCCAACCTATCGTCTCCGGCACACGTGACACGTCCCAACCTATATTCTCCGGCACACGTGACACGTCCCAACCTATCGTCTCCGGCACACGTGACACGTCCTAACCTATATTCTCCGGCACACGTCCCAACCTATCGTCTCCAGCACACGTGACACGTCCTAACCTATCGTCTCCGGCATACGTGACACGCACACATGACACGTCCTAACCTATCGTCTCCGGCACACGTGACACGTCCTAACCTATCGTCTCCGGCACACGTGACACGTCCTAACCTATATTCTCCGGCACACGTCCCAACCTATCGTCTCCGGCACACGTGACATGTCCTAACCTATCGTCTCCGGCACACGTGACACGTCCTAACCTATCGTCTCCAGCACACGTGACACGTCCTAACCTATATTCTCCGGCACACAGATGGCAAATCTGGAGTCTTCTGAGTCAGTCATTGAAGAGATCCGGATCATACAAGTCCTTTGAGTCATATGAGTCAGCATCACCAAGAGCGTAGAAATCCTACCGGTGAAACCGAAAAGTTGTTGTATTTTTAAACTTCATGTTACTGTTGTTGAAATCTCTCCCCACTTTTGGCCGCACCCCCTAAGTAAAATGAATTCCCAGTTCCCGCGGCTATGCTCGTGCATGACGAGTCTGGATCTCTGGATCTGCTATACGGTTACGGCTCTGAGTCCCCACGAGTCTGCAGGAAGTGAAGGAAGTTCCCTTGATTCAGTGAGTGAGGATTTGCGAATCTGAGTCTGCTGTTGACTCGTGCATGATGAGTCTGGATCTCTGGATCTGCTATACGGTTACGGCTCTGAGTCCGCACGAGTCTGTAGGAAGTTTCACTGATCCGCGTCCCCTGAGCCAAACGATAACTTCTGGCAGCTATCCTACTCGCTAAAGGCTAGGCAGATGGACTAGGGTATGTTGTAATGTGATTTTACATGTTATAAGGAGAGTAGCGAGTGAAGCAAGTTATAGTTTTAATTTGTACGTCACCAGGTGTAGGACTCAAAGGACTCGGGTTAATCGAGAGGGGAGACTCGTCATGACCAGCTCATTACTGGGATCCGGGGTAATGATCCGGATGAATCAGGACTCACCCATCTCTACAACCTAACGTCTCCATATACAGTCGCAGCTGTGTGTCTGTGTATTCAGCAGGATGTCTGCTGGAGGCTTAGAGAGTAAAGTTGTTATACATAATACATATAATGGCACTGTTCTAGAGGTAAACACTTAAGAAAGAACATGTCAAGCTATGTGCTGTATCAAAAACAATGCACGGCATGTTTTGGGAGTGGCAGGGGAAAGCTGCGTGATGCTACAAAGGGGCGTGGCTAGCAGCAGACTTTCAATTTAAAGCAGAATCAGCCTGTTTGCAACATGGCTGCAATAGAGGGGTATGAGCAGTATGAGGCATGGCTACAATGAGTGAACTGTTTGGTGTTTTAAGCAAAAAACTTCACAGACATGTTTTGTAGGTATGGCCCTACAATATATTTTTCCAATATAGCATCATAGGTCCACTTTAAGTTTTGATCAATGTGAGTACTGTATTTCATCATTCTAAGCTCTGCACTTACACTGACTGCAAAAGAAAGACAAGAACAAAAAGACACGATATGGTACATCTGTTCAAAGGAAGATCAGGGCACAGACAAATGACATCCAATCATGTGACAATCTTGAATGAAGTCGATGTGTGTCAGAAAAAGCACCAATCATCTCATCCTTTAAGATCAATAACTCCCTGGAGAAGAAGTGCAGACACACAGATAAACAAACAAATACCAAACAGACGTTGTTTTCAGACTTTCAGTATCACATCCCCTTTTTCGGAAAATAACCAGAATCAGCCTGTTTGCAACATGGCTGCAATAGAGGGGTATGAGCAGTATGAGGCATGGCTACAATGAGTGAACTGTTTGGTGTTTTCAGCAAAAAACTTCACAGACATGTTTTGTATAGGTATGGCCCTACAATCTATTTTTCAAATATAGCATAATAGGTCCACTTTAAGTTTTGTTTTCCAAAAACTAAGTTTCCAACTACATGAATAGCTGCATCATTTTTAAGTTGCAATTCTTCTCTTGCTATCTTTCAGGCTCTGTCACAGAAAGGAATGTCATCTACAAAGCTCTGATGTGATTTGTTATCCTACTAGAAAAAACATCTTACTGCACAATATTGCTAAACACATTTCTTCTAGCACAAGCCTCAAGACCAATATAACATAACGGTGGTGATCATCATGAAGTTTTTCGGGAACGTGACACAAAGACTTGGACTCAAATGCAAGGACTGACTCGAGACAACGTTAAAAACAAATTAAATTCTTAAACTAGAAAACAACAAAAAATCTCGAACAGAGGCAAAACGTGCAACAACCTAATACCAAACTTGAGTTCTTGGCATGCAAATTACTGGCTCTTTTGGCATAACATGGATGAAGACGAATTGACACAAGACAAAGGGAGACGAGGACTATATACAAAAAAGATGATTGGGAAACAGATGGCTGACAATCTCACTGGGGGAAAAACACAAAAACATAATGCAGGAAGTCAAGGGCTTTGAAACGAGAAGGAAAGGTAAGTACAAAATAAAACAGGAAGTGCAATGACAAGACATGACTACAACTTGACACTGGAACAACAACACATGACCAAACGTAAAAAACATGGACTATACACTAAACATGAACATACTCCTGTATAACATAAACCTGATAAATAACAAACTAAACATGACATGAGTAAACAGAAACTGGCAAGTGAACAGACTTTACAGAAGTCCATTGTTATTGCATCAGAAATGGCAGGGCATATTATATTTATCCTAGACTGCACGAACACATCAAAGTCATCTTTAGAGACCAATATAGAATACGTATATCTACAGTAGCTGTTCCTTTTAACTAAAAACTCTTGCTCCTGTTTACATATTTTATTTTGTATTAATGTGTTTATTGTAAGGAATCGATACAAAAGACAGAAATGCACCAATTATAATTTTCTTGGACATTTATTATTTGTTCAGACGTCTGAGATTCAGACGTCTTTCTTCTTAAAGTCTATGATTGACAGCATACACACACATCTGTGTTTTTCTTTCCAATTGAAATGTCTCCATAACCCCACATAGTCACAGGACATTCTCTCACTCAAACACTCTCAAAATAAAGGAATCCCAAGTAATGTAATCCAACTGAAAATAAACTGCAGATTATTCCACTTTAACATGTTTTATTTTCCCAGAAGAAAAAGGTGGATATTGGGAAATCAGTGCAGCTCTAGCTCCATTCCCTGATATGATTCTGTGCTTTATCTTTGATCTAAAGATTTTACCATGCGTCTCTGTACACCAGTCACAGATTAAAGGTGGCAGTCCAGACAATCATTTCTCTCCTCTCCAGAGCATTTCGGGATGTGTGTTTTGCTTTAATCCTCCAGGAGAATAAATAATGAGTGCCTCTGCTCTACAAAGCAAATTATCCTGGCTTTAATATAAAAACCCTGCGGTGTACTGTAAACAAACCACATTTGTATTAACTTTATCAGATTGTATTATGTATGCCTTTTTTCTACAGAATAGCACTAAATAGTACTATCGTCCAAAATGTTACTCGTGATGAATCAGTCTGTGTTGAATTGATCCATGTTTGGAGGGAAAACCAATGCAATTACACACTAAGGCCATTTCACCATGGCTGACTGGGTCTACGCTGTGAACATCTGCAAATACACACCCTTTGATGCCACTAGGTTAATGACCGGTGCTCCAAATATAACCCAGTTGGAGTGTAATAAAATGCATACCACACACAGCTTTGTTCTACACACAGACTCATTTATCACAGGCTGTCACAGAGCAGAGAAATGTCTTTGCTTCCAAAATAAAAAGTTGAATCTATGATGTCAACCAATCAAATTAGATTATAACACCAACAGTGTACAGTCTTATCGCTAAACATTTATTCTATTCTTTTCACAAATGTAATTATAAGGATAACAGTTGCATAATAGCATAATTGATACAGTCATACAGTAGCTCGAAATAGTTAACAACAAAAACAAATACTCACAGATGGCACAGGGGCGAGTACCTGTACTTGTGAGCCGGTTGCAATAACCCAAATAGTATTTTGCATACTTTGGCAATATTTCCCGTGTATGAGGGGCTACAACTTTTCCATTTCATGTGGGGTTATTTTGTGTTGAATTTCATTTTGTGTCACGTCCTTTATCCACTGCTACAAAGTGGAGATAGAGAAGAGTTCAATCAGTACAGACTTCATTCTGTTAGGATCTGTCTGTGTTGTTGTTTTGTCTTGTCTTTTTCTATCTTTTGTTTCCTGTGTTATTTTGTAAAGTGTTCACCCCCGTTTCCTGCCTGTTGCTTTTTGTCTGTTTCCCTCCCTGATTACCCGATTGTGTTCACCTGGTGCCTCTGTGTTTTCTCCTCCCTCCTCACCTGTCTCGTGTTTGTTTGATTAGTCCTGGGTGTATTTAAGTTCTGGGTTTTCTGTCTCTCTTTGTCGGGTTGTCTTGTGTAATGACCAGTTAATCGGTGAGTGTGCCATTCTGTCTCTGTTTATGAGTTATTTTTGTTATATCTGCATTTGGGTCCTGATTCCTGCACACCGTAACATTACAACCCGACCAAAATATGGGCCCAGCAGATCCTTTTGAGCAGGAGCTATTGGAGTTTTCCTTTGCTTTGGATGACTGCTCGTATCGATGGTTGGGAGCGTCCAGGGTTCAGCAGCGAGAGGCTGTTCTGGCAGAGGCACGCCGGATTACTATGGAGAAGCCAGGCTTGGTTAAATTCTTATCGGGCAGGATTTTGGATTTTCTCACGGTGGGTTATCCCCTGCCTGACAGCCCCAGGCCTCCCAACTCCCGTTTTGATACCACACGCATCGGTGTGGTCCGTCTGGCATCAGCCCCTGCTTCTCACCCAGTGTTTGCTACAGTCCAGGAGCCATTCGCTGGTACTCGTCTGGCCTTTGGAGGTCCACGGAGCCTCCAAACGGCTCCTAAAGGAAGGAGTCGCAAGGCCAGGTTGGCAGCACGAGCCCAAAGGGCCAGGGTTCCAGAACCAGTTCAACCCCCAGCAGCCATGGTTACGGACCCAGTTCTGGCCCCAGCAGCCATGGTCCCTTCACCTGAACCGGACCTTACAGCCATGATTCTGGCTTTAATTCCGGCTCCAGAGCCGGCCCATACAGCCATGTTTCCGGCTTCAGAACTGGATCATACAGCCTTGTTTCCGGCTTCAGAACTGGATCATACTGCCATGTTTTCGGCTTCAGAACTGGATCATACAGACATGATTCTGGCTTCAATTCCGGCTCCAGAGCCGGCCCATACAGCCATGTTTCCGGCTTCAGAACTGGATCATACAGCCTTGTTTCCGGCTTCAGAACTGGATCATACAGCCATGTTTCCGGCTCCAGAACCGGACCTTACAGCCATGATTCTGGCTTCAATTCCGGCCCCAGCTGCCATGGTTCCAGACCCAGCTCTGGCCCCAGCTTCTCTAGTCCCATCTCTAGTCCCATCTCCAGTCCCTCCTTTAGTCACTTCTCTAGTCCCATTTCAAATCCCAATTCTAGTCCCATCTCAAGTCCCCTCTCGAGTTCCCTCCTCTAGTCCCTCCTCTAGTCCCTCCTTTAGTCCCTGCTCTAGTCCCCTCTCTAGTCCCTCCTCGAGTCCCCTCTCTAGTTCCTCTCTCGAGTCCCCTCTCGAGTCACCTCTTGAGTTCCCTTCTCTAGTCACTTCTCTAGTCCCCTCTCCAGTTCCCTCTCGAGTCCCCTCCTCTAGTCCCTCCTCTAGTCTCTGCTCTAGTCCCTCCTTTAGTCCCTCCTCGAGTCCCCTCTCTAGTTCCCCTCGCGAGTCCCCTCTCTAGTTCCCCTCGCGAGTCCCCTCTCTAGTTCCCCTCGCGAGTCCCCTCTCTAGTTCCCCTCGCGAGTCCCCTCTCGAGTTCCCTTCTCTAGTCTCTCCTCTAGTCCCCTCTCGAGTTCCCTTCTCTAGTCTCTCCTCTAGTCCCCTCTCGAGTCCCCTCTCTGGTTCCCCTCTCGAGTCTCCTCTCGAGTCCCGTCTCAAGTCCCTACCCAATGTCCTGGTCCGTTGGAGGTTCCGCTGGGGGTCCTGCCAACTCCAGGTACTGTCCCGTTGGAGGCCCCGTCGACTACTCCTCTGCCGGGGGTCCTGCCAACCCTTTGTCCTGTCCCGTTGGAGGCCCCGCCGACTACTCTCCTGCCGGGGGTCCTGCCAACCCTTTGTCCTGTCCCGTTGGAGGTTCCGCCGTCTACTCTCCTGCCGGGGGTCCTGCCAACCCTTTGTCCTGTCCCGTTGGAGGTTCCGCCGTCTACTCTCCTGCCGGGGGTCCTGCCAACCCTTTGTCCTGTGCCGCTGGAGGTCCCGCCGTCTACTCTCCTGCTGGGGGTCCTGCCAACCCTTTGTCCTGTCCCGTTGGAGGCCCCGCCGACTACTCTCCTGCCGGGGGTCCTGCCAACCCTTTGTCCTGTCCCGTTGGAGGTCCCGCCGACTACTCTCCCGCCGGGGGTCCTGCCAACCCTTTGTCCTGTCCCGTTGGAGGCCCCGCCGACTACTCTCCTGCCGGGGGTCCTGCCAACCCTTTGTCCTGTCCCGTTGGAGGTTCCGCCGTCTACTCTCCTGCCGGGGGTCCTGCCAACCCTTTGTCCTGTGCCGTTGGAGGTCCCGCCGTCTACTCTCCTGCCGGGGGTCCTGCCAACCCTTTGTCCTGTCCCGTTGGAGGCCCCGCCGACTACTCTCCTGCCGGGGGTCCTGCCAACCCTTTGTTCTGTCCCGTTGGAGGTTCCGCCGTCTACTCTCCTGCCGGGGATCCTGCCAACCCTTTGTCCTGTCCCGTTGGAGGTCCCGCCGTCTACTCTCCTGCCGGGGGTCCTGCCAACCCTTTGTCCTGTGCCGTTTATTTATTGTAAATAGCAGAGTAACAAAATGGCAGACATGCAGCCTGGAAAAAACAATGCATACAGGGAAATAAATACTAATACACTAACTAAGAAAACGAAACAAAACCTCACTTTAAAAGTGGTACAACTAACAAAAGGAGCCTGTACAAAAACACAGCTAAACTAAAGGCAACAGTCACAAAATACTAAGCTACTCTAAACACTAACTAAGCTACTCTAACTAAGCTACTCTAGACACTACTAATACACAATATCAAACTAAATATGGGCACACGAGTTTAACCACAGTTAACAGAATTCTCTAAGGACCAAGTAGCGAGAGGCGTCTGTTCACATGTAAGAGCCTCCAGAGTAATAGTCAGCCACAGGCTTTGAATTTGAAGTCATCTCCAGGTGTGCGCCGGATGTGCGCTGCGGCTGGAGCGCGTCGGGCCCAAGCCCCCAGGAAGTGCGCTGGAGTCTGATGAGAATATTCGTGCTGGTCAAACGGCGGTACTACACTTCCTTTAGGTTGCTGGGCCCAGAAACGCTTTTTCCCATTGACTTACATTGGGAAAGAGTGGTCTGTAACACGTTGGATAATTTTTTTTAATCTAAATAAACTACCCAGTATGAACACTTGTATAGCCCTTATTAAAAACATTCATTCCTCAAGTTGTAAAAATGTGCTAATAACGTTATTCTGAGAGTTATTTCCCTCGGCATTATGAACGCGCATCTAACCCACGAGACCGCGCCGCCCGGCACGTTCATGTTACGTGTTCAGTACTACATGAGTTTCTCTTTACCCATGGATGCACAATAACAACGGACCATATCGCCTTACTGCCAGCCCACGGAGCTGTAATAATGGATATATTGCATATGTTTGCTGTAATTCATCATTTGTAAAATATTATACTACATGGGCTGTATGATGTAAATCTTGTACCGTAAATGTTGTATTAAATAAAGTTAATATTACCGACGTAGATTAACGTTCCTGTAGCTTCTTATTGCACTTGCAATCGTTTTAGTTACTTGTGGGCTACTTAACATGAATAATCACAGTTACTATCCTTTTACTCCATCACATTTCAAAAATAAATAGGCTATTGTTATTTTAACTCCACCACAGTAATCCATCATCAGCTTTACTTTTTAGATAAAGTTTTAACTGACAATTGATCATAACAGGCTTCAACATATACATTTTTATATATTACCAAGTGGTTTCATGTACAACCCATACAAGTATCATGCTAAATGAAGCTCTGTTGCTTGGATATCACTAGATCCTGATGTCAGCGTAATATACAAGTACATAACGATTGATGTGTAACTTAGCATAATTTACTAGCTAGCCGCTAGCTGCTAACTGCCGCCTCGTTAATATAAATCCAGTACCATGCTGTCATGAACGCGCGGTGCTGTTACGTGTACACAAATTCACGTGCTTAATGGGAACGAGCCTTTTGGGCGGCGTGGTTAAAGTTGCGCATGCTCTATGAGTACACATACGGGTACTTCTCAGGCATGCCGGGTAATCTGTGACGTTTCACTCTCTCAAAAGTTGGGCCATTTTGTCATCATGCGCCATTGAGCAACTCTCATAGGAATGAGTGAGGCCCCGCCTCCCACGCTGTATCCAGTTCTTATTATACATCCATGGTCGGCCCGACAAGCTCCAATCACAATCCTCGGAGGCGGAGTCATGGCTATTTCCACTGATCATAATTCCATTGTTGAGGTCTACTAGAATAGATTTATATTGTGCAATTTTCCAAACTCACATTGGTTTCTTATACAGCATCTCTGTAAACTACGTGTATTCACTGAATTTCACTCTCTGCCTTTAACGGCTCGTTGTAGCTCCAATAGCTCCAGCCCCCACCCTCCCTGTGAGCACAGTGTGCTCTGATTGGTCGGGATGTTGTGAATCGCGCTAAGCTCCGTGGAGGTGTTGTTTCCTTTTTTAGCGATACACAGCGAAACACAGCCAAACTCATCATGAGCACACACAAACTCACAGCCGAAGTAAAAACAATAAGTGTGGCTTGATATTGAGTAAGAAAAAGGTTGATAAACGCTGTGAGAATGGGTCTGCAGAGAGAATTTCGCCGCGATCCCAACTGTCTGTTATCAGCCTGCAGCCAGGGAGGAGAAATCAGCAGAGAGGCCTGCACTGTGTGTGTGTGTGTGTGTGAGAAAGTCCGTGGATTGGTCAATTTGGACCAATCAGCGGGGGCTTAACGTAACGGCTCCGCGGACGTAATGTAACGGCTCCATGGATTGGTCCATTTCGTTCCGGGTAGGCTACGGGTTGACATCATGCCGTACCCGGAAGAATCAAATGGACAATGACGTATCTCCAACGAGGCGTTTTGGGGAGGTATTGTCTGTGTTAGAGTTGTACTCGCTACAGGGTGTACTTTGAGGGTTTGTGACTGCAGACCGTTTACATGCAGAAAAACCTTCATAACAACAAGGGGACGGGTAATAACCGGAAAAGCATGATATGTCTCCATTAATGTGTCATACCCACTTAACGGGAAGAAACTCAGCTAACTGACGATATGAACCATCTTTAGCTAAACAAAACACAAGGGTAATACCAAGCCTCTGAATTAGCACTAAGCGAGAAAATGCTAACGCACTTAGCACAGAACCCACGGTAGAAATATTGTATTACTCATCGGATCTGCACAAACAAGATATTGAATTAAAGCTGAGATTCCACAGATTCTAGAGGTATACTTATCATTACTGTGCGACCAGAACTCAGGGCAGCAAGGGCAAAACCAGACAACACACAACGTAGCTTTACGGAGCCAAAACGGCAAATACGTCTTACCTTTGCTGTTTTCTGAACAAAAGTTGTGTTCAATGGCATTAAAACGCATAAAAACGCTGCTGAAGGTTAATCCAATTTGTCTGTGTCACTTTGAAATGATTGCTGATATTCCATCATAACATTTTTGTCAAAAACGGAGATATCATATAGAGTGTGTGAGAGCTACAACCCAGCTTCCGGTTTTGGGCATTCTGGCTGCGCATCACTCTATTCACCAATGGTAATGTTTAGATTTGTATTTACTTTCAAATAAAAAAAATCAATATTGATTTTGACTTTTCTACACCCAACTCACAGGTGTAACTTTGCTTTGAGAAAAAAGATTATTAATGTACCCCTTTTAGAAGTGAAGATATAGTAATTTGTTCTGGAAATGTCATTTTCGAGCCTGAGACCTGAAAAACAGGCTCAGGGCTTAACAGGTTAAGCTCTGGCACGTGTGAGTCAAATACCGATGAGGCGACTAAAACAAATACAAGTCTTACCAACCACAAAACTCTCAAGATCAAGACAAATGAAGCCTGGCTCAAAGTTGAGAGACGTTAAATCCAAAACCGCCTAAAAGGTGGGACAAATCGCTGATAAGGCAGAGAGAGTCTGAGTTCTAGCCCTGATGCACTCCTGCCTGTTCTAATGTTGTGTTCAGCTGGCAGCATGCAGCCATGACCCACATTTAAAGGACTCATGGGATGTTACTCTCCATGCTCTTTCACATTATGGCTCGTTCAAACTGACAAGCCAGCACTAATGTTTTACAACAACGCTCCTTATGAATCATGAACACTTTTGACTATGTGCGCTTAATTACATAACAGCCCAAAATCCCAAACACAACAAACATATGAGTGTCTGACAGTGGCATTGATCAAATATCCATGCCATCAAATCACTCTTTCTCCGTTTCCTCTCAGTCATTCGTCTTGTTCTGGCTCCGAGGCTCCAGGGTTCTCTTGAAACTAACTCCAGGGACCGATTCCAGTCCATTAGGCTGCCAATGAAAAAGAAGTGCTTCGACATCCTCACATTCAGAGACCCTCATGGGAGATTTACTATAAAGGGACAGGACATCAGTACAGAGATTCAGTAGGATGGGACAAGACTACATGACTAAAACATTAGTCTGTGTATCATGGCATCTCACCTTAGATAGCATTTGGGTCCTCCTTTCCAGACTTCGGGAGTAACGTACAACTGGATTACTTAATCATGATACAAAAAAAGGTAACTGTATTCCCTTACAGTTACATTAAAGGGTTCCTATTCTGCTCATTTCCAGGTTCATATCAGCATTTAGAGCCTCTACTGGGACATGTCTCCATGCTTTAATGTTCAAAAAGCCCTTTATTTCTCTCATACTGCCTATGCTGCAGCACCTTTTTCACCCTCTGTCTAAAACCAGAGCCCAGTCTGCTCTGATTGGTTAGCTGGCTGGCTCTGTTGTGATTAGACAACCGCTAAGAGATGTCCCGCCCCTTAACCCCTTATGTACAATGTGTTGGAGGCTAGCCAATATAAGCAAGTGTTCGAAAGAAAACAAAGTAGTCCAATGGAGGCATTTCAGACGGGGGGGAGGTGTGGGCACCAAAACCTATAGAGCACTCTACAGGAAACCCCGAAATGCACAATAAAACCCCTTTAAGACATTTTATGGGTTTGTTGTTACAATGATATGTAAAACCACACATCTATCTTCAACCTTTTATTGTTTTTATGTGCAGATTGAACATGTCTCCATTGGTTCTTCGTAGGAACACCAAAGTGCTATCCTAAGTGCAAAGAAAATATCTAATGGCTGAAATAATGGAATAATATGATTTGGGCTGCAGCCCTTAGTGTGAGCATTGCTCTGTAAGAGGTGTTATTTCAGTTTTCCCTGTGTATTTACTCGTGCCTAAAACATTGCTGTGAATAAGGTTCTGACATTTTCAACACAGAGTTTTTTTTTCAACAAAAACTAGGAAAATAACGACTGGGTAAAATAATATTTTTCATTA
Organism: Gymnodraco acuticeps; assembly: GCF_902827175.1. NCBI lineage: Eukaryota > Metazoa > Chordata > Actinopteri > Perciformes > Bathydraconidae > Gymnodraco > Gymnodraco acuticeps. The sequence goes on along the minus strand of NW_022991958.1, from coordinate 1,020,356 downwards.
AAAACATTTAGGGTTTTCTGAGATGGAATCTATGTTGTTTTATAAAGTTTGTTTGGCTTTAAGGTGAAATAGAGAATAACTTTTTCTGATCTGTAGTTCATACACTGTGTTTCAGACTCTCTTGTTCCTCTTCAGCAGCCCTGTGAGCCCTACAGTCTTAATGAGCTTCTGATAATCTCCTACTGTAATGATTGGAACAGGGACATGGCTGAGGGTAAACTGTTATTACATCCTCTCTAAATTGACCTGAATTGGACCCATCTATTCCCACTCTCTGAACATCCCAAAAAATAACCACTGATTAGATTTCACTGTTATACTGTTTAATAAATAATCTAGCTCAGGGTTTTCAAAGTGTGGGAAGGTGAGCCTCCCCTCAGAGAACATAAAAACAGCCGCGCCCCCCCTCCCAATTATTATTGCTATTATTATTATTGTTGTTGTTGCTATAATGCAGGGGTATTATTATCCAGTGAAATGCCCTTACCTACTGGCCTAGTTAAATCAAAGTGGTTACTTTCTTTTGGCTGGGCAGTGTAGTTTTATTTGACTTTCTCAGGACTTAAAACTGTTTTTTGGGGGCAGACCCCCACAAAGAAAACATAATATTTACACACGTAAGGTCATCATCTTAACAGTTTTGTATGCTCATCGAGTCATCTGTGAGCAGAGCATCAAGTTGGCATGCCTATAACAGCTGAATGCGGCGATTACCATCTTGTTCAGCAAAACGCCTCACAAACTTATTAAGATCTAAAGCTTTAGTGCGTTTTGATTCAATGCTGAGTACAGCCAAACTTGACAGTCTCTTCTCTGTCATTGTGGACCGCAAATACCTCATTCCTCCGTGTACTTGGGTCCGAATGCGCCGTCCCGTTCAAATGAAATTGCACGCGCCAGGGGTTCAGGGCCAAGGCTCGCGTCTTGTGCTGCATTCACTTGCACATGGACATTAGGGATTTTCTCTCATAAATATCAGATGAGCCACAACTTTTATTTCAAAACAAAGCTGCCAACTGGGGTGCAACCGGTAGATCCGCCCCTGCTTGACCAGTACTTGTTTTTGATCAAAGTCAATGTGGAAAACCCACACTCACACAGGGAGGCGGAGGTGAAGGGAATGAGCACTTTTACAGCCTTTTTGGCGAGGTGGGGGAACTCGGTCTCCACAGACAGCCAAAAGTGTGCAAGTGACGTTTTCTGCCAGACGCTGTCTCCTCTCTCACTTTAGGTAACTTCACAAAAAATCGATCCATGTTGCCGCTCGCATAAAGTTAGCTGAAGTTAACTAGCTAGATTTAACTGTTTCTCGTAATTGTTTTCACACGCTGCGCCTCCCCTGAAGCTCTCTGGCTCCCCCCAGGGGAGGCGCGCCTCACACTTTAAAAACCGCTGATCTAGCTGATCGGACAAAAATCTTTCAAATGCTAAATATAGTCTGATGCAAAAGAGTCACTGGGATGTTACACTGTTTACATTAAAGGGTTGCTTTTCGGTCAATTCACTAAGGTCTATGAAAACTAATGTTGCAATGTTGAGTCCCGTCTACTCACAAGTTAGACTGGAGTGAATAAATCCCAAACCTAAATAGGTCACAACCATGGATGTATAAATAGAAGGGGATACAGCAGGGGTATTGATGAAGCCATATCTAGGAGCTTATATTATTTAATAGTTATCCATTTATTTTATTGTTCTTTTTTGTTTATAGTAAATCTTCCTTTTCATTCTTATTTAAGTTGATCAAATAAGTTGTACCATGCCTCTGTTTTGTAAAGACAGCCTTTGGGCACCGGGGGAGGGGAGACCGGCTCATTATAAATATGGGAAACAGGTGGTAGTGAGCGGCGCACCCGGTAGGCTTATGGTTTTTTACCATCGGGTAAGAAGGAAGAGAAATGCTTGATGTGTTGACAATAAATTGCACTGAAACGACTTTTGCTCGGACCTTGATTTTTACCCATGCGTAAGATTCGCTGACGGGTGCCTCAGCGGCACTTTGCGTTATATTTCTTTCTTATAATTTTATGATTTTGGCCGCTTTATAGTAAAAAACCCGCCTCATGAATGGATACTATTTTTTTTGGAAACCCTTTTTCTGTGGATGGCCCGCTGCAAAGAGGGAGAAAAGGATTTCCTTATTGAAACTTCCGTGAGTCGCGTGGAAAAGAGGACGGACGCCGGCCTCGAGTTGGAAATGTTTGTACGCGAGGCAGAGCGCGTGGGACTCGTGAGTAAACAAGAGGAAAAATGAATGAGTCATGCTTGTTGTGATTTAATCAATGCATACGCAAATGAAGATATGAGCCAAACGTGTCAAAGGTTATGGATGGAATGATTAAACGCTTCATCAAAGAAATAAGGACGTCTGTGCAAGCCAGCTTTACGCACGCTGCGGTGAACAGCGTGATGGATTAACGCAGACGCAATCTGATCAAAGGTATTGAATACAATTAAAAGCAACTCTCAAGTAAAAATGACTGAACCTAAAACTGCCATTGAGGCAGAGGATCTTTTCAAATCCCTCACGGCCACACGCAGAGGGAAACTTGGAGTGTGCACAAGAAAACTAAATGAAACTAAAGCCCTGCTCACTGACGATGGAAATGTTGATGATGTTGATGATTGCATGGATATGTTTAAAACTGCTATGGATGAATTCAATAAAGTGCATCATTCTCTCCAACAACTCTTATCTGAAGAGGAAAAGGACATTGATGCAACGGACTGGTATGAACCCAGAATTATGAACTTTAATTACTTTGCAAAGGAAGTTAAAGCATGGAGAAGAGAACGTATTGCACAACTACAAGTTGATCCACTTGACAGTATCTCCAATGCCTCCAAAAGGACTTCAACATCAAGGGCCTCATCTGCTGCTAAGTTAGCATCAGCAGAAAGGGCAGCTCTGGAGGCTAAGTGTGCTGCTTTAAAGCACATGCATGCACTGCGACTGGAGGAAACCATTCTCAAATCAAAGATGGAAAAGGTGGAGATGGAATCACAGATTGCAGCAGCAGATGCCAAAATGAGGGTACTTCTCAGCCCACATGAGGATGATCATCTTGGGGATGCTATGAATGCTTATTTAGATGAAGAAGGTAAACTGGAAAATGTGGAGCAAACGTATACAGACACTTCTGTCTTGGAATTTATTGAAGTAGCTGCTGTACCTAAAACTCCACTACATAGAACAATTGTGGATTTCCATAAAAGATCTCGGCAAGCAAATGGTGCATCAAGCCCACAACTGGAAAGTCCTGCAATCAACATTTTTACTCAGGAAGACCTCAACACACTGGCACAGAGACAAAAGGACATAGCTGATCTCATGATAATGCAACAAAATCTATCCCTGCTACCTAAGAGAGAGGTGCCTGTGTTTAATGGGGACCCACTCTCTTATCAACCTTTCATGCATGCATTCAGATACCTAATTGAAGAGAAAACTAGTGACTGCCAGGACAGGCTCTACTTTCTTGAACAGTTTACATCAGGTCAAGCCAGAGATCTGGTCCGTAGCTGTCTTCACATGGATGCACAAAGAGGATATTCAGAGGCCATGCAACTTTTAAAGAGACACTATGGAAACAAAATGAAAATTGCAAATGCTTATCTGGATAAGGCACTCAACTGGACAGCTATCAAGCCAGATGATGGACAATCTCTTCATGCCTACTCACTATACCTAAGAGAAGGCCTTAACGCCATGCAGGACTTGGAGTACATGGATGAGCTAGACGTCACATCAACGTTAAGACTAATTGTATCCAAGCTACCATATAAGCTCAGGGAAAGATGGCGCACAACAGCGTATGAAGAATTTCAAAAGAAGAACATCAGGGCTAGATTCAAACATCTGGTCGAATTCACCGAAAAGCATTCTGACATATTATTACACCCAGTGTTTGGAGAAATTAAAGACTCAAATCCCACTAAAAGGATAATCACCAACAATAGGACAACTGACCTCAGAACACCTAAAAGGAGCAGTAGCTTTGCCACGGCTGTCGCCGCAACTGAACATCATGACACCAGGCTACAGGCATTTAAGGTGCAGCAACCCACCTACATCAAAGCTGCCCCTGCAACCCTATGTAGTTTCTGTCAAGGCAGGCATGCAGTAGTGGACTGCTTAAAACTAAAATCAGAGCCTCACGACCAAAAGGTTAATTATCTAAAGACAAATGGTTACTGTTTTGGTTGCCTTAAGAAGGGTCACATGAGCAAAGACTGTACATTGAAGCTAAACTGTCTAACATGCCAAAGGAAACATCCAACACTGCTGCATATTGATGATTTAAATTCAAAACAAGTCACCCTGCAAAACAGTAGAACAGAACCAAAGCGAGCGTCCATCAACAGTGCGAAGGTATCAGCTGATCAGTCAACAGGGGCCGGTGAGGATTGTGCTCTTGCTATTGTTCCAGTGCAAATTAAAGCAGCAAAAGGAAGCAAGTATATTCAAACCTACGCCTTTCTTGACCCTGGGAGCACGGCCACATTCTGTACTGAAAACCTAATGAACCAACTGAATACTAAAGGACGAAAGACTGAAATTCTACTTCGTACAATGGGACAAAAAAGGAATGCAAAAAGCTATGAAATCACAGGTCTGGAAATAGGAAACATAGATGGAGGACAATTTATCAACTTGCCCAAAGTGTATACACAAACTAAGATTCCTGTCTCAACGGAAAACCTTCTCACACACTCCGATCTTGAAAAATGGCCTCATCTCAGTCAGATCCAAATCAAGGAAATTGATGCAGACATTGAAATGCTGATAGGGATGAATGTTCCCAAAGCCTTGGAACCCTGGGATATAATCCACAGTCAGGGTAATGGACCATATGCAGTGAAGACAATGTTTGGATGGGTGGTCAATGGGCCCCTCAAATCTCACACTGCTTTGGATACTTCTGAAACAAGGTCAGCAACCGTCAATAGAATTTCACTGGATAATCTGAGGGACCAGCTAGTCTCACAGTACAACCAGGATTTCCCTGAAAAGGAATATGAGGAAAAAAGAGAGATGTCATGTGAGGACAGGAAATTCATGGACTTGGCTGAAAGTTCAATAATCATCAAAAACGGACATTACAACTTACCTCTACCCTTCCGTGATAAGGACTTGGCCCTGCCTAACAATTACAACATTGCACTACATCGCACAGCCAACCTTGCTGGGAAATTCAAGAGGGATTCAGTTTATGCTGAAGAATATAAAGCCTTCATGGAAAAGGTACTGGACAAGGGCTATGCCGAAAAGGTTCCACAAGATCAACTTCAAAGATCAGACGGCAGGCTCTGGTACATACCACATCATGGGGTTTACCATAAAAGAAAGAAGAAACTCAGGGTTGTATTTGACTGTTCATCTTCATTTAAAGGAAAGTCCCTTAATGCTGCACTCCTCCAAGGTCCGGACTTGACTAATCCCCTTCTAGGCGTCTTGCTTCGTTTCCGTCAGGAGAAAATTGCAATAATGGCTGACATTGAAGCAATGTACTACCAAGTACAAGTACAGGAAGACCACCGTGACTATCTCTGGTTTTTGTGGTGGCCTCAAGGAGACATCAGCAAACCACTGGAGGTCTATCGGATGAATGTGCATCTCTTTGGTGCAGTATCATCCCCAAGCATAGCCAGCTTTGCCTTGCAACAAGTGTCAAGAGACAATATCAGTAAATACAGCACGGAAGTACTGGAAACCATTCAGCGCAGCTTCTATGTGGATGATTGTCTCAAATCAGTGGCTTCTACAACTCAAGCTATCAACCTTACCAAGGATCTAATGAAGGCATGTGCCGAAGGAGGATTTACTCTTACCAAATGGGTGAGTAATAGCCAAGACGTGCTTAGAACCATCCCTGAAGTGCACAGAGCTAAACCAGTTGAGCAACTAGATCTGGACAACGAAAAAACACCTCTAGAAAGAGTTCTAGGCATCCAGTGGAATATTGTGAGAGATACTTTTACCTTCACTGCTGCCATCAAACACAGAGTTCCTACAAGAAGAACAGTTCTTTCTATTGTCAGTTCTATTTACGACCCCCTCGGTTTCCTTTCACCATTCATCCTCAAAGCGAAGCAAATCCTTAGAGGACTCTGCATTGATAAGTGTGGATGGGATGAAGTTATCCCAGAACACCTTTCAAAGTCATGGCAAAGATGGATAGCAGAACTAGATCAGCTGGGCAGATTTGAAGTGAACAGGTGCATGAAGCCTGAACATGTTGGACTCATAAGGACTGCTGAGCTGCATCACTTCTGTGACGCAAGTGAAAAAGGGCATGGCACTGCAAGCTACATTAGATTCACGCCAAACCACCTGCTGCAGCTGAAAACCAAACCACTCTTACCACCTGGACTCTTCTGCAAAGATGACCTCTACACCAGAAAGAGATGGAGACAAGTTCAATACATTGCAGACCTCTTCTGGCAGAGGTGGGCTAAAGAATATCTGCCACTCATGCAGCAAAGGCAAAAGTGGGTCAACACTAGAAGGAATCTTCAACCCAATGATATTGTGGTCATCGTCGATGAAACGGCACCAAGGAACTCGTGGCCCCTCGGCCGTGTGGTTAAAACCCTGCCCGGACCCAAAGGTCTGGTCAGAAGTGTGTTAGTTCAGACCAAGACTAACATCCTGCAAAGGCCCATTAGTAACCTCTGTCTACTCCTGGAAGCCAACTGAGCCAAGAGCTAGCCAATGCCCTACCCCTATCCCCTGCACACACACATACTGTCTTTCTTACATCTTTCCATACACAAACCTCTCCATTTCAAACTACACTGATACCCTTTGACTATTGTCTCCTGCCTCAGGGACAGTGAGTGGTGAAACCACCAAAGACACTGATGCAGCATGAACTTTGGGGGGGATCTAAGTGGGGGCTAATTGAAATGACTTGTTGAATGTATATATGCATATTAGTAGATTTTGTATGATAAACAAAAATGTAATTAGATATTTTGCGTAGTCTCAAATATTTAAAGGTGTTACCTGGCTCCATAGAATGTTTTGTTGTAATTGATTTGCTATAGCATCACAATTAGGGGCCGGTATGATGAAGCCATATCTAGGAGCTTATATTATTTAATAGTTATCCATTTATTTTATTGTTCTTTTTTGTTTATAGTAAATCTTCCTTTTAATTCTTATTTAAGTTGATCAAATAAGTTGTACCATGCCTCTGTTTTGTAAAGACAGCCTTTGGGCACCGGGGGAGGGGAGACCGGCTCATTATAAATATGGGAAACAGGTGGTAGTGAGCGGCGCACCCGGTAGGCTTATGGTTTTTTACCATCGGGTAAGAAGGAAGAGAAATGCTTGATGTGTTGACAATAAATTGCACTGAAACGACTTTTGCTCGGACCTTGATTTTTACCCATGCGTAAGATTCGCTGATGGGTGCCTCAGCGGCACTTTGCGTTATATTTCTTTCTTATATTTTTATGATTTTGGCCGCTTTAGGTATACAGGGGGCCCTAACCCTCACCCTATGAAAGTTGCTCAGTGACGAATGAAGCCAAAATGGTCTGACTCTCAAGTATTAAAATACCTGGATGTTCTGGAGATCTGGGCCCATAGAGCATGAGCACTTGCGTTTTCATGAAGCCCTGCCCCCAATCCGCTTCGTCATGACAGCTTCAGGGCCACTGTATTGAAGCACATTTTTGTAGTGACCAAAGATCGGTACTACGAATTCCATGTTAGTCCAGGACGTCATTTGGGCCTGCAAATACTTTTTACCATCGACACACATTGGAAAAGAGATGTCTGTGAACCAGCTAAATCAAGGACCCAGTACAAAACTTGAAAGGTTTTCTATTCTAATACTAAAAGTTGTGAAATGCGCTGAAAGCAGATTCCGGGGTTACTTTCCCTTTCCATTCATTTGACTGAGCCAAGACCGGCTGTGACGCAGTGTATAGAGTGTTGCCGTCATTGGATTTCGGTAAATGGCAGAACATAAGCTTTGTGGCCAACACACAATTATGATACTCAACATGCTTTGATCAGTAGTAGTAGTACATCACGGTCGCATGGCTGCACATCATTGCTAAGCTAAAGGCGGACTTGTGTCGTCATGACGTTTAGTAGTTTAGTCACTTGTCAACAATCGCAATTTTATGACACATATATTCTTCAGACATTCAGCAGTGTGGTATTTACTGACTTATTTTATGTCGTAGTAGAAACTGTGAAAATCTCTTCAGCTTTTGCTAACCAACGACCTGAAACCACAAACACGTTCAAGGAATCGTTGACTTTGGGATGAGGGAGCTGGTACTTCACCACTATATTGGAGGTGGGGCTTAATGATTTTAGGCTAAAGGAAAACACAACTGCCATTCAATGCTTTATGGTCCCAAGTAGCTACCGAGATAATCCGTGTATTTTTGTACTCGGTAGTGTCACGATCTGTCTGTGTTGTGTTTTGTCTTGTCTAGATCTGTCTTTGGTTTCCTGTCTGTGTGTTCCCTCCTACCTCATTACCTGATTGTGTTCACCTTGTGCCCCTGTGTTTTCTCCTGCCTCCTCACCTGTGTCTTGTTTGTTTCATTAGTCCTGTGTGCATTTAGGTTTTGCGTTTTCTGTTAGTCTTTGTGAGATCATTGACTGTGTTCACGGGGAAGAGCTCTGTATTTTTCTTGTAGCCTTTAAATAAAGGTATTTCCTGTTAAATCTGCATTTGGGTCCTGCCTGCTTCGCTCAATCCTGACAGATAGTCAGTTCATTTTGGCTTAATTCACCATTGTGCAACTTCTATAGGATTGGAAGTAATTACACATATACCGTATACATTACATTTTGACATTTTTTTAAAAGCTTATTTCATATGCTGGGCATTTTTTAGAATTCAAATGTGGCTGGGTGGTAAAAAATCATGTTTATCAGCCGTGACAAACTATTTATTTTTGCTTTACCCAAACTAAAATCTGATCCCTGGAATTGTTGTTAAACTATGTCCTGATGGGTTCTGATGGGAACATTAATACAGCTGTTTGTTTGCCTTGCAGACGTCCAGTAGAAGCAGAGTACTGTGATTTGAATCGGTGTGTGTGTATAAGCTACATATCAATAGTGTGTGTGCTGACGGGGAGAGGAGCCCCCCCCCACAGTGCTCAGACTCCTGGGTCTCAGCTCCATGAAGAAAGCCTTCAATGTGTAGTCGGACATCGATCTTATGCATTATGAACCTGCATCAAACAAGGCTGAATATAAAGTCGATACTACAAACATTGTCTTAATATCATCAATATTAGTAATTCTGCCCCTTAGAAGACCTGCAGAGTGCAGCTCAGGGGTCTGCTCTTCATCTTATTGCTTTTCTTTTGTTATTGTTGTGAATGCTGCTGTTTCTGTGTTCCCATCCTCAGCTGGAGTCAGTGTTCTGTATTTAATGGGCCACATGTGATGTCTTGTTTCTTATTCATTTTTTTAATCCAAATTAGCTTTTCCAAGTGAATGCATGTTTTTGGGCTAATTCCAGCGTTGAGTCCATCTCAGAGAACATGTATTCTTCATGAGCTTTCTGTAAGAGTTGCACCATCATGCCCTGCAGTCAAGCACTGAGAGGTTTGAAAAGCTGGTGTTCTGATTTTAAATTCAAGGATTCTCACATTGAATATCTCAGCGTTGTCAGAAATAAGCAAGAAGTCCAAAGGATGGTTTAAATCAGTTAATGAAAGGTTTCAGCTTGAAAGCTGACATTGAAATGTTTGAAAAGCAGCAGAAGTTATTAAGTTTGAAAGGTGAAAAAGTGGTCATTATAAGACCTGAAGCGAGTCTCAAGTGTTTGTAAGGTATATTTCTATTTTCAAAAGCTGATTTCAAAGCCATCATTCCTTTGTTGTCATGGCCATGGTTCACATTGTGAAAGCAAATTGAAAAAGTTATAAAAAATGTAATTGCATAATGCATAATGATTCTGCATCTGTTATTAAAACCATATAACGCTTGCATGTTCTAGATCTTTAACCACATTTAACTGTCAATATGGGATGATTAATAGTGCTACTGCTTTAAGAACTTAACAGTTTCCCTGTGTCTGCATGTAGATATTAAACTGCACCAGCATCAAAAACAAGAGACATTTTCAAGAGCGAACAAGGATAATGCAAAACAGCGCTCAGTTATTATTACCCAGATATATTCTCTAACTGTTTCTCATGTATACCATCCTGTCACCATGTCAAAGGATGTTGAAGAATCAAAATAAGTGTCACCTCCAGATCTACAGCATTATCCTGACAGAGGATTCTGTTTAATAATAATATGATAATACATTTTATTTATAGAGCTGATTTTTATGGTACTCAGACACTTTACAAGTTAAAGATCAAAAAATGTCATTACAACAACACTTAAAATATACAAAATACAACATTTTTGTCAAATCACATTACATTAATTACACCGATTGAAAGCACTGAAGAGGTGACTCTTGATTAGTGATTTGAACATGGAGTTCATTCAGGAGTTTAGATGGTCAACTGCTTAGAGATGTCCCGCCCCCAGATGTGTTGGAGCCCTAGCTAACAGAAGTGCGAGTGGTACATAGTGATGTCACTATATTACATACAAAAACAAAGGAGTTCAATGAAGGCTGTTCAAAAACCTATAGAACACACTACAGGGAAGGGAAAACCCCAAAAAGCAGAATACTGCAGAGCCGCTTTAAGGTTGCGGCAGCAGAGAAAAAGTGATGGGCGGGGAAAATCTATATTTTTAAGGTGGAAGAAGGAGAATCTGGTGTTCTGGTTGATATGGTTTTCAATGGTGAGGTTAAGAAATAACTCCATGGAAGGGAACTGTCAATGGTGGGGCAGAAGATATTGCTTAACCTCTGATCAGATTCTGCAGTCAACTAAACAGGCAGCACCTGATCTAATTTGGAATCCAGTGTTGTGAGCACTTTGTGTTCAGATAGCTTCAGAGCTGAAGGAGGTTACATCGCTAACAGCAGCAGCAGCAGCTGGCTGATGCAACATGTGACACTGATAAAGAGGCTACACACTGACAGCAAAGTGAAGGAAGTGAGGAAACTGAAAGCATGTCCTCCTCTTCACCTTCCTCAGCCATGTGTTCTGTGTCAGCTCAGTGAGGCATCTGGGTTTAAATGGCAGGTCTCTGCTTTCAATGGATCATCCTCCATCTTTTAAGAGGACCATCGGTGCTATCAACCCCAATTAAAGAATTACACACATGATGGATCATGCAGGTATAAAGGGAAGGGATTAGTGCTTGCTGAGAGCAGGGAGGGTCTGACTGACAGCTGGAGTCACAGGGGGGTTACTTCAGATACAGCATGCATGTCAATCATTCATGAAATTGATTTTATTTTCTCTCCCCCTATCTTGAAAACACAGTAAATCTACGTATATGTCAATGTATCTCAAGGTGATCGGTTAGTTACACTTTTGGAATCAGAATATAATTTGTGTCATGGAGTCAGTGGATATGTACGATGGCTGAAAGGTACTATATGACGGCCCAAATCATTTCCATTAGGAGAAACACACTGCAGTTTCAAAAACGATGCAGATTTAAAAACACAAATGTGCCAAAACACATGAAAATGATAAGGTTGGCCAACTATCACTGTTGGCAGAGTTATTATTCTGTTTCATAATTGTGATTATGTTGTCAGTTTTTGTCAGTATATTTGAAATGACTAGGTTAGCTAACTAGCGTACAGTAGATCTGCAATAATATAGGAGGGAATCATGTGATGAAATTGTTAAAATAAGCCAATAAAACGTACCTTTTAAGTACGTTTCCAGTGACAGTTCTTGTTGTCCAACTTTATTTTCCCCGAACGTCACCAAGTGCTCCGGTCCCAGCTTTGTGCATCACTGTTTAGTGTCCCCATTACTGTTGTGTTTTGAGCTTCTTGCAGCGTTTTATATTTGCAGCATTTCGTTATTGTAACACTTTAAGTCAACAAAAAAAAAAAGTGTTTTTTTATTTGCATAGTTTTTTTTAATTGCACCGCGTTTCTCCTAATGGAAATATCATGTTTGCATTTGCACCTGTCGGACACCGTATGACCTAAATCAGGGGTCCCCAAACTTTTTCCTGTGAGGGCCACATAACTTTTCCCTTCTCTGATGGGGGCCGGGTCAGTTTGTAACAGAAAAAATGTGACGATCGCATGGGTGTCTAAACGTAAACATTTATTGTTTTCTAGAAAGCCACACATAACCAAATATTAATAACCCTTTCCGGGATCTTCACAGAAAAAAAGTCAGGAAATAAATAATAACACTATTAATGAAATAAATAACACTATTTATGAAATAAATAATAACCAAATAACCCTCTCTGGGTTCTTCACAGAAAAAAAGTCCATTGAAAATTACTGTAACTTTCTGTTGTGCCGTGCACAATCTTAACAGGTAAAAGTTTAGCTTAGTTGTCAGAGCAGAATCTCTCACAATAAACGTGGATTTACGTACAAAAAACTATTTTTTTGGGGTTCGGGTGTTTTGTTTGATTTTAAACAAACAAAGTCTTGGCTTTCAGAATATGAAACTTTTATTTCCAATTTATTTATTTCTCACTCGCAATCTGCTCTTCCGCAGCGCCGCCCCCCCCCTCACTCCGCTGAAATTATGAATGTAAGAGTATAGTAATCATAGATAACACCGCAGGGTCCGTTACAGTTTGTTTTCATCTGATTTCAATTAAACAAAGTCTTAGCTTTCAGAATATTAAACTTGTTTCGGCAAATTCAGATGATAAATAGAACTTTGAAGCTTCGGCATAATTACAAGCGGAGAACGGAGTAACTTGATGTCACAGCAGGCATAACAACAGCCGGTGTTTCTCGTGATTGTTTTCCCCGGGAAACAAACACAATACACACAAACGCAAAATTACACAAGCACACACACTCACACACACACGTATACACACACACTCGCGAGCTTCCCCTCCAAACAAAAATATCTTCCCTCGGTAGTATTTTGATCATTTGCTCCGCTAATAATCAATCAGATCGATGGATTCCAGAGAAGAGACAACTTTGAAGGCCTTTTTCTCAAAATGATGACTCGGTGACAGTCATTATATAATGTGACATATTTCACTTAATATTTGAAGTACAAAAACAATCCTGATATCATTAGAAAGCTAGGAATCTCCTCTTTCCAACAGTGTATTCAACTCAAAAGGTGTCTTCGGGTCAATGCGACTGATTTAGATAGAGCAGGTCACAACATTTTGACAGGGGCTAGTCTAGGATTCGCGTGGCCAGACTGAAAAAAAAAAATTTAAATAAAAAAAAAAAAAAAAAAATCATAATGCGTCTCTGGTATTGTTCAGGGGGCCGGGCCAAATGTGGAGGCGGGCCGTACCCGGCCCGCGGGCCTTAGTTTGGGGACCACTGACCTAAATGATCAATTGTTTACATGCTACTGCACACTGTACAATAGACAGCACATGCATAGTTATCTAAATTGACATATACAAGTCTTTGAAATCAAGAAGCTAATAGGAAATACTGCGGTATTGTAGGCAGCGTATATACATAGACTAATTCTATGTATTTAGGTCAAATTCTGAATATGAGTATCATAATGTGAAACTGGACTTGATTTACATTTCCAGCACCTCAAGGTCTCCTGCAGAAGCTCAAGGGCAGAGATTAAAAGCACAGAACACATTCAGAATGACTGAACAGAGCCCAGAGCAGTCAGGATTTAAGGATTTATGAATGTATTCAGTAGATATATATTCACGATATGTGAGATGGTAATGGTATTCTACATGAAGAGCTTCCTAGTCATTTTTCACTCAGTGTAATGGCTGATTTTGTAAAATTTTAATATCCACAATCTCTGTTTGAATATCATCTTCTTTGGCCAGAGTAGCGGAAACAGTCCCACATGCTGCCAACAGCAGAGCCAGAATGATTCTGTGCAGCTTCGCCCTATCATTTCATTAACATAGAGAAATTGCCTTCTGAAAGCTGGGGTTGGACAACCACAACTTTCCGTACAGAGAGCTGCTAAGTTTCCTCTCTAGAAAGTGATAGCTTGGTTGCAGCTTAAACACTCTGCTGAATATCTCATGATGTTTAACATGTTTCAGATCAGAATCCAATAGCAGAGCATAAGTAACAAAGAGAATCAGTGACATGTGCTTCGGAGCTGTGTTTGAAGTGTGCTCCTGGAACAGCGCCAGATACAGCCGTCAGCTGAAGGCTACTCTCGCTGCATCTGTATCAAACTTTTATCAAAGCTGCTTTGCAATTGTTTCATATTTTAACCCAAAATCCTACCCTTTACTGAGCTTCCAAATCATGCTGTGCAGTTTAAGATCTTTGAATCCTCCTGGCAGCAACTATTCCACAACAGTAGGGAAATCAACCTGCAAACTCTATTCTATAACACAAAATTACAATCATCTCTGCTTTTGTTGTTGCCAAAGTTCAACTATGCAACAATTATCGAACAAAAGGAAGTACCAAATCATATGCTTTCTCAGAATCCTTGAATAACTACAACTGAAGGAAATGCAAATGCTACACAAGACCATTTGATGAATCGCTGGGTTTGTTGGCTGTTTGCACCAGTTGGAGAAACAATCAGAGCTCTGTGGGCGGAACAAAGAAAGGAGATGTCGTCTTCCTGCAGAGCTTGTTACAAAAAGGAAAAGACTGGCAACGGGCAAGGAAATCAGTTTGTTTCTCCAAACATTAACTTCAGGTGTGAGTTTTGCAATCAACAGAACAAAACATCAGGCTGAGTGAATGAATGAAGTGAGACAATATGGCCGTTCAAACTATCTATCACTAGATTGTGATTGGGTGATTTGAGTTTTATTGCAAATACTGGTCAGGAAACATCTTGCCATACATAAAAGTGTCTTCCCATCTGCTACTGGCCTCATCTACAAGGTAGAGACCCCCGTCTGACTTTGACCCACCACATAAACACCATACATTACATTAATGCACATCTTGTGTTCCATTCGTGTTCATATTAATACTGTGAGCCCCGCACAGCTCTGAATATACTGTATTTTGTCTTTTTTTTAATTGATATTCCGTGTTAATATATCTCTCTAATTTGTTTAAATAATATTTTCTTTTAAAATAATTTTATGATTTAAAATTATATTTTATTTGTATCATTTTCTATTTGGCTCTGTTTCTAAAAACGTGTTCCCTCTGACTGTGTTTATGTACACACTGCTGTATATACTCAGGGCAGATTACTCGTACCTACTTTCCAATACAAATACAATCTATTTGCCTCTTTGCCTAGTAATATCATTTTATGAATAGCACTATTAATGATACATTAATGTAAGTATATTCATCAGTGTGCCTTGAACATGTCTTGTTTCATGAAATGGAAAAACTGTAACCTATATTACCCACAATGCACCTTGACCTTATGGTTGGAGGTTGGGCTGTGTAATGCTAGTAGATATCTGGCATGCATGGGTTTCTTAAATGACAGTTCAGTGAGTTCTTTCAGCAAAGAACTCACTGATATGTTGGTATACTCTGAGAAAAGGTCAGCCGTGATGTGAAATGTATTAGCCAAGATGAGATGTAATAGAAACGGACAAAAACATGCAAATCTTTGCTCTGGTGTTTTAGGTTTCAATGTTTTAACAACTAAGCTCAAATGAGAAAACACATGTTCAAGATTCTTCCCCTCAGAAGCAAACACATCACCTTGTTTATGCCGTACTTTAACCACTGAACATTTTAAAATGCCAAAGGTGGAGAAGTGGTTCCATCAACGGTGTGAAATATCAGTTGTGACAGACAGACACCATCTTTAGGGGGAAGGAAATGTGTTTGATCATTCTGCAGTGCCCACTCAGCTGAAGATTGATGGGCTGACCTGCTATCCACTCCTGCTATTGACTCCTGTCAATCCACTTGTGAATAGGATGTATTGAATGACCACCGTTCAGGTTCAATTCTAGAATTTCGCTAGAGAATTCAAATGCACGGCCGAATCTATAATGTGCAACAAACAAATTATGCATTTTTCATTGTTAAGGTTTGCAAAGAAACCGCAACAGCAGCCATAATCATATGGCGAAGCTCCTCTGTCAGCCGGTGATCCATTCCATTTGAGCCGGCTCTGATCAGAATATAGGTTCTGTGCTGTTATTAATGATAAGCAGGCAGGAGGCTCGGTCATGTTCCAATTGGAAGTGTCACAATGACTATCTGAATTATTCTCTTCATATCAACACGGGCGGGACTTTATGATAAGCAGTCATACTATCTGAATGAAAAATCATGACCTAGAAAGAAGCGCAGGGACTGACCTACAGTACATGCAGCAGACCTGGGACACTGTGGATAAATAAAAACAAGGATAATTGTGTCTTATTGTTGACTAAATAACAGTGTGTGGTTTAGAAAATAATACAAAATTAGAAGGAAAAAATGAGGAAACAATACAGATTTCAGTTTTCTGAGCCCCTACTCTCCCCAAAGCCTGCGTCACACTGTCCTGAAATTGACACCAGATGGACACACGAATATGGAATTGTGAATTTCGCACGAAGATGGCCCCGAACTTGGTCAACAGCCAAGCAACAGCCGAAGCAAGTACGATGCCTACAGAAGGCCACACGTTGGCGCCCAAACCACACACGGAAATATGGTCGTAGACTTTACTGATGATTTAGAATGTATCCAGACTCAACGTAAGAGCTTGTGCCTCTTCGGGGGGTGCTAACATTTAAACATACACTTTATTCTTTACTTTCTCTGTCTTTATATGTAGATTGGAAGATATTACTTATCTCTGTCATGTTGTTTCCATAGCAACAACAACTTCCTGTCAACAGCGTAAACTCGCCTTCAAAATCAAAGCATCTAAATAAAACAGGAAGTTAACCTAAATTACATTTAAGACATACAACTGCAACGAAAGTAACAAAAACAATGTAATATCCTTTTCAGTTTCACAGAACACAAATTGAGTTATTTACATAATATGTTTACATGATTTTGTTGTGCAATAAATGCAATCTCGATGTCATCGTACTATAATACGATGGCTACACGACGGCATTGCGAGGGCTTCACGTAGTCGTGTTGCCTTCCAAAGACAATCGGGCAGCTTCTTGTTTCCATCGTATTGTCTTTGTGAGGCGAAAAATGCCCGATGGCACCGATGATCAGACGAAGATGACACGATTTGACAAGATGCCCTCACGAGTGCCTTACGAAGGGCAACATGATTCAACACGAAAATGAACCTTCGCAAGGTCCTTCGGAAATGTTTTGGCATGCCGAAGATTTTGCCACCGCTCACGAAGTTGCTGCCGGAGCCTGAGAAACTCCACCGGCGGTCATACGATGGCTTTTAAGATGCCCTCACGAATGGCCCGATGTTGTTACGATCAGAGCCAAATTTGAACATTTCCTTTATCGTGTGTCCATCTGGTGTCAATTTCGGGACAGTGTGACAGGGGCTTAACTGATGGCAAAAAAAGTCAGAAATTATACAATTAAAATAAAGAAGTAAAAACAATAAGTGTGGCTTGATATTGAGTAGGAAAAAGCTTGATAAACGCTGTGAGAATGGGTCGGCAGAGAGCATTTCTCCGCGATCCCAACTCGTCTATTACCAACGTTCAGGGAGCTCTATGCAAGGGACTCCCTGATAGTTGAAAGTTGACGCTAAAGGGCCCCCACTGCGTTTGATAGTGACGCCAAGGGATCCTGACATAATGTCACTATAGGACGAGTTGGGAGTGAGAACGTGTTGCTTCAGAATCAGGGGGGAAGTGAGCTGGGATAAGAGCTAGGCTAACCCAGCTTGGACCTGAGGATACTCCACTACCCAGCCTGCCCCTGGGTAGTGTCTGGTTGCAGGTAACATGGATAGAATAAATCTCAGCAATCTCAGCAATGGGAGAATCAGAGGATGTGCCCATATCTTCATAGAGACCTAACAGAACAGATTCAGCTCCTCCCCTCTACAGGCTGACCCGGACTTCGTTTTCCGCCCACAGAACACAAGACTACATTCTGATATTTGAAGATTAAATGAGAAAGTTGGAAACAGTATAATCATCATGTACTCTTTTGGAATTGCATTAACACTGCACGATTTAGAAAAAAATATTACTTTAGATTATTTTTATGTTACAGCAATCTCAATATGATTTTTGCAACATTTTTCTCATTACCATTGAAATATGTTTTTAAAATGATCATAGTGTCTGTGTTTTAAGTAGATATTAACCAAGCAAATCTATTTTATGAAGTCTGTAGAATATAATGTGTAGGCCAGGACATTTTTGCAGCTTAAATGTGTAATCCTTTTCATATTTATAGACTTTTTGCCAATAAAAAATGCTCCGATTTTAAATATATGTACTAGCCCATATTACGATTTAAATAAAAGTTCAATTATTTGAGCAGCCCTAAATTAAATAAAAGAGTAATGTGATTATTACTATTTTATGACAGGATGTTATCAACAGTAAATCAGAGGTTAACTGCTACAGAGATTGTATTGTGGCTTCGTTTGAGTTTGCACTATAAGATGTTCCTGTTATTGTGTCCACCCAGAGCATGTTCCAGTGGTAAGCTGACATCTTTGGAACAGAATGAAAGACCCAAGGTTTTTAATGCCATGAGGGAGCGCTGAAAGAGAAATGATCCTCGGTCTCGTGCTGAACAATAGACAAAGGGCAAGGACAAAAAGTCAAGGCTTAACCGGAGACTAAACCTGAAGACCTGCCTTCAGAAAGCCCTCAGGGTGCACACATCCAACGCTCTGAATAGAATCTGCTCTAACACGAAGATATGAAACCAGACAAAACCCCATGAAAACACACAGAGGTGTGTTAATGTGTGTCTGACGTTCGTTTCAAAGTGTTTATCTGAGGGGAATGACAACTCTTTAAACTCCCTGCAGGAGGCTAGGATAACTATTATCTTGTTTTTTTTATAGGTTATTATGATATTCTTGTTTTTAAAAAGAGTGTACTCGTCATCAGAATCAAAAACCCTTTATTTGTTCCACAGAGGGAACATTTAGATGTTTACATCCAAAAGGGTGGGTGTAAAAAGAGACAACAAATAAAACACCATTAAATAAAAAGGCCTGCACATCATTTAAAGAATCATATAGGTAAACATTCAAGATAGAAACAGTATTGTAAAAAAGACAAGTGGAACATGTAGTAAGTAGTGTGGTAGCATCCTACTGTAAGTGTTATTGCACAACAGTGGTATCATCGAGTTCCATACATTTGAGGGTATTTAAGTGATGACACAAACAATGTCACTTTCCTATTTTGCAACAGCAAAGACAATTTAGGGCGTTTTTCATCAACATAATAAAGGTTGTTTGTGCATGTGTGTGTTCAGACCTAATGTGTATAAGTCCTATGCATTACATTAACAGAGTAATACTGTACTGCATTTCCCCTTAGGGATTAATAAAGGGTTATCATCTTCTTCCAATGTACTTCAGTGGGTGATCATAAAGCATATCATCCTGACAACTTGACCATGATTATTATAGTTAGACCCTTTTCAACATTTTAACTTAAAACACAACCAATTAGTAGTTTATGGAATTCATTACTGGGTTGATTTGATGAGAAAATGTTGCCATTGGTTCTATTACAGTACCATAATGTCCCCTTTTGATCCTGTAACTATACTGTTTGTACAAAAACATCTATTGCATGCCTGTCCGAAACCTCTCGGTTGCAAAAAGTGTTTTTCGGCTATAAATGAATAAAAATATAATCCTTTCATTTGAGGTTCAAAAGCTGTTTAAATTGCAGTGGGAAACTGAAAAGAGTTTTGAAAGGTGATGGGTCAGCAGCTGGTGCAGAAATAGCTGTATGTGCACCGAAAGATGAAATTGCCCGCGAGAGAGATATCCCTTTAAGTCCTCGTGCCTCGGAGCTTTGATGGTGATCAGCTGATTCATCGCGCAGCAGCGCCAATTAATGCAGCCCCTGTGTGGTCCAGGGGAATGTGTGCAGCAAGGATTGTGAGTCATTAGGAAGATAATACAAATGCTGTGTAATTCTTTACGACAACAGGTCTATTCAGTCATTGTGTGGGGTGTTGGAGTAGCAGAGTGATATATATCTTCCTTTGAAGCTGGTTAGAAGTCCCTTTGAGAGAGATAGCATGTGCAGGTGCGAGCTGGGGCAGCGGGTACTGTAGGCTAGGCAAGGCTAAGCCTTCCCAAATATTTGTGTCACTGTCTCCTGGTAAAATAAAAATATAATCTATAATGTTTGTGTATTTGACATTAGCACTGCTATGCAGCCACCTGTGCCCTGTAGGCCTACTACGAAGCCAGTTCAACATATCCTGGATACTTTTGAGTTATCTTAACTTACCCTAACAAAAGAGATCTCGCTAAGCGGTCATACGACGCTGGTTAATATCAACTTGGTAAATCAAGCCAGGGTTTCTCTCACCAGCTGAGAGCGTGTTCACGTGAAAGGGGTGGGGTTAGCAACATTTGACCAATCACAAACAGGGACAAGTGTACTGACAACGCAGCGTCATACTTCATTAAAGGTCCCATCATGTCATGGCCATTTCCACTGATCATAATTCCATTGTTGAGGTCTACTAGAATAGATTTATATTGTGCAATTTTCCAAACTCACATTGGTTTCTCAAACAGCATCTCTGTAAACTACGTGTATTCACTGAATTTCACTCTCTGCCTTTAACGGCTCGTTGTAGCTCCAATAGCTCCAGCCCCACCCTCCCTGTGAGCACAGTGTGCTCTGATTGGTCGGGATGTTGTGAATCGCGCTAAACTCCGTGGAGGTGTTGTTTCCTTGTTTAGCGATAC
The DNA here is from genome assembly GCF_902827175.1 of Gymnodraco acuticeps. Taxonomy (NCBI): domain Eukaryota; kingdom Metazoa; phylum Chordata; class Actinopteri; order Perciformes; family Bathydraconidae; genus Gymnodraco; species Gymnodraco acuticeps. Next base: position 999,515 of record NW_022991958.1, on the reverse strand, counting down.
ACAGCGAAACACAGCCAAACTCATCCTGAGCACACACAAAGTCACAGCCGAAGTAAAAACAATAAGTGTGGCTTGATATTGAGTCAGAAAAAGGTTGATAAACGCTGTGAGAATGGGTCTGCAGAGAGAATGGGTCTGCAGAGAGAATTTCGCCGCGATCCCAACTGTCTGTTATCAGCCTGCAGCCAGGGAGGAGAGATCAGCAGAGCTGCTTGCACTGAGTGTGTGTGTGAGGAAGTCCGTGGATTGGTCAATTTGGACCAATCAGCGGGGGCTTAACGTAACGGCTCCGCGGGTACGGTTGACATCATGCGTACCCGGAAGAATCAAATGGACAATGACGTATCTCCAACGAGGCGTTTTGGGGAGGTATTTTCTGTGTTACGGCCCGTCTACACTACAGGCATCGAAAAATGCTTTCAACGCTTCGCCCATTCACTTGAATGGGATGACGTAGAAGATTTTGAATCTTCGCCGAACTGCATTGTGGGGAGCGGAGCATGGCTTTGCAAGCATCGTGAGCATCAAAAGTTGAGCAATGTTCAACTTTTGATGCTCCCGATGCTTTCGAAGCTGGCATGAGCCAATCAAATCCCGTTTATGCAAATCCCGCCAGTACAAGCGCTAGCCAATCAAACCGCGTGCAAGCTGGGAGAGCCAGACCGCAGTTCATTTCCTCATATTCCAAACGAGAAATTATGGTAGCAAATCACCCGGTTCTTTCCGACCAGAACTATTTACCGGGATACAAACCGGAGGAACCAGGCATGGAGGGAGGAGGCAGAGGCAGTAGGTGAAACTGGTAGGTTTTCGCCTGTTTGGGGAGTTTATATCCAGTTTACTTCGTTTTAACATTGCTATTGCTTTGTATGTCGGGGGCGGGAGATTCATGTGATTGGTTGTTGGTCGTGTTGCTCACAAAAAATCGCCAAGCTTCAGACACGCCCAGCTTCAAGATTTTTTGATGCCTGTAGTGTAGACGGGCCGTTAGAGTTTTACTCGCTACAGGGTGTACTTTGAGGGTTTGTGACTCTGCAGACCGTTTATATGCAGAAAAACCTTCATAACACAGAAGGGGACGGGTAATAACCAGAAAAGCATGACATGGGACCTTTAATGAAAAGTAAACTAATATTAGACAAATATGAACTTTAAACATCCATGACTTAAACATATAATCCAGGATACAAGCCACATAGTTGCACCTGCAAGGAGAATACAGAACAACTGGTTAAAAAATAAATAAACTACCGAGTGTTTGAAAGCGTAACAGTTTTATGATATCACTCCCCCATCTAAGACACGAGTGGATCTGTCTTGAATTACATTTGAGTTGAGTGTTTCGTCAACCTAATGTGTTGCTTAAAATAATACTTCTGCATACAGTATGTGACAATGTAAGTGTTGCACGGCCAGATACGGCTCGAGAAGCTGACTCAGATAAGGACATATGATAGGCTATATTATGATATTATATGATCGATGATCTGATTGAATGTGATATGAATGATAAGTGCGACACGTCGGTGTCTTCTCTGCATACGGCAGTTTAAACTGTATTCCCTTTATCCTGTAATATGACTTGATATATTTAAACTCCGCACACTGAGCTCTGATCGGTCAGCAGGCGGTGCTTTCACTGAGTTGATCTCTTTTCTATAGACGCCGGAGGCAGGCAGCATCAGGTAAAAAAAAGTAATTAAGCCTTCCCAAACCTGAGCCTCACACGCCGCCTATGGGTGCGAGGTAAATTGAAAATAAACGTAATAGAGTTGTGCAGTGATGATGTACTTTTATAGTCCGGTGTAACATTGCTATGGCTCCCCTGACAATGGGACTTTTTCCATATGTCACAATATTGCAGAAAACTGTTCAGCAAGATCATTTCCACATTTTAGGACCTCTTTTATGATTTTACAGCATGCATGTAAATGCAATCTCCAGAATCACGCACGTATGGCTGCACATCACCACGGCTAAGCTAAAGGCGGCTAACGTTCGGATTGATTACATTTAGTTGTCTCCTTTAAGTACTTGTTAGCAACTGCTGTTTTCATGACACTTTTACTTTCACGTGTGGTGGTAGGCCTACTTATTGTCATAATTTATGTCATAGAATAAAATGTGAAAATCTGGTTATGTCAACAGATTTTATTCCAGGCATCCAACCAAAAACACCTTAAATGAATGTCTTCCAGATGAGGGAATTAGTGGTAAAATGAACGGGATTTAAGACGGGATTCCTGCACCACTGTATCGTTGAGCTCTTCCCGCTCTGAGTGGCGATAGGGAAGCAAATTACCTTTGAGCCTGCGGAGATGTGCGTCTCATCACTTCAAAGCCCTGGACAAATAAGCAGCATCAGTAAACACGGGTCCTTTTTACCGCAGGAGGTTTCAGCACAGAACAACAAACACAAGTTCAGCTGACGGCTCCTGCAGTTTCTGGATGTCAGACAACTCTGCGATTTTGTCGTCTGCTCCCTTGTGTGGCACTCACAACGTGGAGCGAGAACAGAGCCTCCTGACGCCTCAGCTGGAGGCTCAGCAGGCTCAGACAGTGTCACTAACGGGGAGGTGTGCCAACCCAGTCTCATGGCATTTCGTGTTCACCAACACGATTTCCCCCTTTTTTTCGTGGTGCACAGCACGATTTTAAAAGCAATGTATTTCTACAAATGTGTTTCGTGCCTGCAGCACGTCTTTTCGTCCGTTCGGGTCTGGATCTGGATCTTGGAAGACCGGAAGCTGTGTGGTTCATAAAAACATGTTCTTACTCAATATCAAGCCACAATTATTGCTTTTATTTTAAATCGTATAATTTCAGACTTTTGTTTCCATCTGTGAGGAAAATAAATGGGGCTCAGAGCCTCAGGATACTGAAATCTGTATTTTTTAAAATCTTTTTTTCCTTCTAATTTGTTATTCTTTTCAAAATAACACACTGTTATTTACTCACCAATAACACACAATTATCCTTGTTTTTATTTATTTGTTTAATTCCATAATCTCTGGCTTTTTTGGCGTCCGTCAGGAACTGAATTTCAAAATAAAAATAACCGGAAACAGACGTAGGTATTTCGAGCGATTACCCAAGATCCTCAGCTATGGTTTAAGCTCGCTGATTGGATGTTTTAGCCGCAATGCATGCTGGGATTTGGTGTTTATATGATATGAAATCCGGAAAACATTTTAAAAGAATAAAATAATACTTAATTCCGAGTGTTCTTGCTTTTCTCTTTGAAAGTCATCACATAACGGCATTGTAATACACGGTTCGGCTGCATTACATGTTACAGATCTGCCGTAGTTCTTTATTTATAGAGCCCTGATGAGAAGACCTTTGGAAAACTGGAAGAAATGCCGCCGAAACTGAATACTTGACGTGGATCATAAATATATCAACAATTAAACAACATCTTCAATTTCACTTCACACAATACGTCTCCTTGCAGTATCAACACTAATTCGGCTGACTTTTACATTTGATCTAATTCACAGATAGGTTATATTTACACCATAACGGTGCACAGCTGAGATAAAAGGACTTGTAGTTTTTAAAGATATTACTGATTTTCTTTGAATATAAGAATGTAAATACTGAGTCTGAAATAGTATAGCAATATGCTGTAAAAGTATGTGAAAGCATGAATAAAACTACACATCTTCAGATGTTGTACATACATAAGTGTCCTACACTAATAATACAAAGTTATTATGGCTGTGTGTACCTTGTGAGCACCGCCTAGTGGTTAAAGCACGTTATTGAATTATTGTTTTTATGTGTTATATTTGATGAAAAAAATATTAAGAGTACATACTTTCATAGGGGGAAAGTAGAAGGTCTGTGATAGAAATATAGAATATAAAAAATCAAGAAGATACTATAAGTGATCTCTACAATAAAACAGTTTAGTGCAGGATGTACAAAGATATGAATATGAGGATGTGCAAAACAGACACACTTAAAATTAACCTTTATTTAAACATTAAATAATACTTTAGATTAAGGTCTTCTTTTAAATAATAAAAAAGCTTTGGTGGTATCTATCTACAGATAAATATTAAGCCTGACAAAGTACTTAACGTCTAATATATTGCTTTCCTGCAATGTTAACTATGTTGAAGCACTTATTTTAACTGATATTATACACATTAATTATACTCTTATGTAGATAGAATAATAAATGTGCAGAATATGACAGTGTAATGGTGGAGGTACACACATATTGATAGATGTCTTGTAATGCACTGTTGAGGAACCTGTGACCCAAGTGTTTCATTCATTGCATAACTACACCGTAGTTGTGTATATGATATGTCAATAAACCTTAGAAAATCTTGAAATCTTGAACGGGATGTGCAAAATAGCCATTATATACAGACTTTAATGAACTATTAGTAGAGAATAACGAGTAATGAATATACTTTATTACTTGTTTCCATTCATGTCAATTGCAGATACATGTTTAGTCTTCTCAAGCACCAACTATCAAATATCTCTCCTGATTGTTGGCACTTGACAATCACCTTCCCTGAATTGTACTCAGGTGTAACTAAAGTCTGATTTAAGGGTTGTTTATATTTCACATAATTAATCAGAATCTGCAAAGTAACTCAAATAAATGCAGTGGAGTAAAAATACCAGGTTAACCTCTGAATTGTAGTGGAGTAGAATTACAAAGTAACAATGAGCTGTCATGTAGGTGTTTATTATGGACACAAGCGATTTTCACCCATTTATTAATTATATGTTTTACATTTGATAACACCAATGTGTTGAATACTGGCAACTTCTAATTGTGGGAAAAACGAAAATGTTCAGTAGAGACGTCCCATAGAACATTTTGCGAAACACAATAACCAGCATGTGTAGTTCTGGGGGGGCGTTCGATTCCAGTTTTGGATAGTCTGGCGTGGTTTCGTTCCATTTCACACAGCTGTTTGACGCTCTGCGTAACCTTACGGGGACTGTAGTCCTAAACGATAGCTGGGGATTATGGGTAGTGTAGTGTCTTCGGCCATCCTAAACTCCTAGAGGCCTACGTCTGTTTCCGGTTATTTTTATTTTGAAATTCAGTTCCTGACGGACGCCAAAAAAGCCCGAGATTATGGAATTAAACCAATAAATAAAAGCAAGGATAATTGTGTGTTATTGGTGAGTAAATAACAGTGTGTTATTTAGAAAATAATAACAAATTGGAAGGAAATAAAGATTTAAAAAATACAGATTTCAGTATTCTGAGGCTCTGAGCCCCATTTCTTTTCCTCACAGACGACAACAAAAGTCTGAAATTATACGATTTAAAATAAAAGCAATAATTGTGGCTTGATATTGAGTAAGAACATGTTTTTATGAACCACACAGCTTTCGATCTTCCACGACCCGACCGGAGAAAAAGACGTGCTGCAGGCACGAAACACATTACCAGTAGAAATACATTGCTTTTAAAATCGTGCTGTGCAACACGAAAAAAAGGGGAAAATCGTGTTGGTGAACACGAATCAATAGATTAAACATCGTGTTGGTGAACACGAAATGCCATGAGACTGGGTTGGGTGTGCTGACACAAGAGAGTAACACTTAGGATCTGTTAATCGCTTCATTAATACGATTACATTCTTGCAATCAGTTCTTGTTTATGGCCAAAAAAGCACTGTGTGGAGATAGTCACATGATTACACCTGAGTTGCAGTATCATTGGATGAAGCAATGCAATCTAAAGCTATGTAAAGAGGGTGATCAGGATCCCTCTTTCCATCCCTTTGTTTTTATTGTTCTTATCTTTACTTCACTGGGGACAGCTCAGCCAGCATGAATCCGAAATGTTGTGCTCTCCAAAAATATAAAAATTAATATTCAAAAAGTGTACAAAGCTTTTTGCTACAGGGGGAAACTAATGTGTGTTTTTTCAATCGTTGCATCAACCAGACTCCTTTGTCAGGATTGATAAGACTACACATAGTCCCTTGATCAAAGCGTCTTAGCAACGGACTGCTTTGGAAAAAGAACAGACAGCTAAATCTCCAAATGTACCAATCAGACTTGAGTATTCAACTGAACCGTGTTATAAAACCTTTACACAGTTCCAAAGGTAAAACAAGAACAGACTTTAAACAGGGGGAAATGCTGTCAGCAGAGCAGAGGCTTCATGGAGTCACCTGCCTCACGTATGTCCTTATATATTCCCTAAACCGTGCAGTGTCGTTTGGGATGTGTTTGTGCCAAGGTTTTTTTATATAGAACTTGGCTATTTAACTCTTTTGTTCAGAGGGTCAACTTTGGCCTTATGACCACCTTCGAATTCACTCATTTGTTGTTATTTGTATTGATATTTTAAGATTTTCACCAAACGTTCTGTGTTTTCAGCTGACGGATAGACGCATGACTGCTCTCAATGCATGTCATGTGTCATTTCATTATGAGAGCAATAACCAAAGTCCCTCTATTATCATCAAGATGAGCTTTTCCTTTCCGAACATCTTTTACCTCACATTCACTCTGATGGTGCATTATGCTAAATCCTAATCTGTTTACTAACCAACAAACAAGAACATTTAGTTCACAGACAGAACAAAGAAAAGGAAATGGTTATGGAAAGAAGAAGATTCCGAAATATATCTGATATATTCCTTTGATGTCTACCGCAGCGAGGAGGGAATCATACCATTATGTTACCTCGTTATTTCTGAGCTATTTCAAAATGTCCTGAAAAGATATCTGCATATGTGAATGTTTGGAGCATCTCAAGGTTGTTTGAGGCTCTTTAACCTGATGAAAAGAGGAAGGGAGCGGCAGCATCCTGTGAACTATTCAGTAATGTCTCCATCTCACAGCCTTGAGTTTGATACACAGAAAGGATGAATAAATAATGTGACTATCGCAATAACAGCATCCAGAGTTATTAAATGATAACTATGCTATTTGTCCTCGCTGGGCAAAGTGTGCAGGAATCAAATATTTAAGAGCGCAGGGACAGCACAGAAAGCACATAAAGTGTTTAGTAGAACATTAGGGCAGGAGGAGGCAGGGAAAAGAAAACTAATCCAATGAAGGCATTATGCAGAGTCATCGTACAATAACATCCTGCTCTCAGGTATAACCTGGAGACTGAAGGGCAACTCTTACTCTATCTATACAAGCCCAATGTCTACTTGGATTCTTTTCAGATAAGCTTTCAATGAATCTAACAGACATGCTGTCTGCTGTGCAGGAGAGGGTCGCCCTCCAGCTGTCAGTACAGAGGTTATTCAGAGACTATTAGATTTAAGGACCCCTCAAAGTGTTTTTACAAATACACTTCAGCATTCACACAGAGGTTTAAATAGTGCTACAGTAACACACTCACACATCTATTGCCATAGGGAGCAAATGGGGTTTATTCTCTTACCCCAATAATACATCGGCATGTTGGCTGTTGGAGATTGAACCCCAAACTTTTTTCTACATTTTGAATACCATCAGTTCATACGTTTGCGTACACTATGGATTTGAAAGTTCGCATAATCAGAAGTTGCTTTATCAGCTATTTTTCATTAAAAAATGTTTTAACAAATCTCAAATAAAATCACTAAGTGTAAAAAGTGAAGGTTGAAGTAGTACTAACAGCTTATGTTCTCACTTCAAGTCCTATTTAAACTTCATAAAGTGATAATATTTCACAAGACAGACGGACGCTTAAAGCACCCATGAGGTGCAAAGCATTGTGGGGTAGTCAAATATGTACAGTAAGCTCACGTGCATGTACCGTTTTTTAGCTTCACCACTCGTGTGTGATATCCGTAGCTCACACAATGGGGCTTTTTGGTCTTTGTTATGGAGGTTTCCATCTGAAAGACAAGGTACAAAAATAGCTTCTCCTCCAATTTCGACGCAATTCGTAAAAGTTGAAATCCACAACACAATTCGAAAGAATTAGGCTGGTTTCAGCACTTTTTCTCAAGGTGGCAGCTTGCAATGGCAGGCACTCTCTCCTCATTAGAAGCAATTGAAACAAGACCTTAGCCTAAATGTCTGTCTGCTGTTTGCAGTCAACAGATTTAGTGACATTACAACAGCATCTAGAATTACAAATATTTGGTGAGATTTCCTTTTTAGTTTTTGAACCCAGCCCAGCTCCTTTTCACTTTCCCTCGCTGACAGCAGAGTTGGCAGACAGCACTGGCCTTAGAGAGGAAACAGAGGCTATCATTAGCTCAGAGGTAGCTAGAACTCGCGGCAGGATATTGGGGTCAGGGGGTCAACGTTTTTCGAAGCTCTTTTCGGCTGTTCCTCTCCAAAACTGCGGCTGCCCTCCACGGCAGGGATCATTTTAATCCGCTTGATTTGTCATCATCTAGGTATCTCAACAGAGGCAGACACTGTGTCACCTCAGAGAGTGGAGCTCATGCACTCACCTGCACTTACACACATTTTGAATGCAATGCACACACATGGACAGACCTCTTCCCTCAGACCATGTCAAAGATATCCATGCCTTGATTCCATTATAAAGCAGGTATTAATAAAACAGCATCTGGGATTCCTCATAGAGAAGCAACCAGAATGTTGATCCCAGTCTGTGTGGCCTGAAGCTCTGATGAGGGATTATCAGTCAGCAGCAGGGGGCAGTTTGTGCAAGGCTGAGCAGACTCCACTAGATGATGCAGAATGGTGATGAGTCTCCTTTCACATAACCTTGGGATTTGTTTTTATTTCTTTTCACAAAATGGTTTCAGTTCCAGGGCCGAGCATTATTGGTAACATCATGGTGCATTGTAGTACATATAGAAGATCATATATAACTGTAACAATGAGCATACATGTATTCTCAACACAGTATAACAAAACCTACATAATCCCACACACAACTTCTGGATGTGTAGCACCAACACAATATCTAAACAAATGATAGTACAACAAAATTAAGTGAAAATAAACATCATTTATAATAAAAATGTAATTACATATAACTAACAGATAAATAATACGCAGCAAATGGAAACACTAATGGCAAAAATGCCTACATTCATTTAGCCATCGAATAAAACCCAGAATATTTTTTTTCTGAGGACAGAATTATTATATATTCTAGGTATATATATCGACAAAGAGTCTTTTAGCCAACTGACGTTTAGACGTTAGTTTTAGGGGCAGCCCAAAATACTAAAGATCAGCAGCCTTCATAGCATGCACATGCAAAACAAATTGCACACAAAAAAACGTTAGGGTGTGAATTAGCCGATGGTCTTTGCCTGAGGACAGTCACATTGTAAACACAGTCAATCAAGCTGGGGTTTGTTGTATATTTTCGGTTACAGTTGTAATCTATTCTTTGTATATCCATAATGTGATGTTCTCTGTTCTAACCTTTGATTACTGAAGGCTTATCAGACCTAGATGTCTGAATTGTTTTGCTTTGTTTTACTGATTGAGCATTTTTCCATTTGGCGTTATATCTTAAATCTGCTAAATGCTTAAGTATTGTCATTAACCCTCTGGAGTCTAAGGGTATTTTCTCGATTTTTAGATGTTTTCTTAAATCACCTTTTAAATGTATTTCTTCTAAAATGGCACCCATGTGTTACATATCAAAATGTTCAGGACAATCTCTAGTATTGCTATATATGCAAATTACTCACCTTAGAGCACTGTTTGATGAGATAAGTAGCTCAAAAGCTTAACATTTGACATCTGATTTTTGGAAAATCTTCAAAACTTTTGTGAAAACACAAATGTACTCATGTGATCGAATTGTTTTGGTGTTTTAGATTTGGTTACCAAAGTCTTAGGATCACAAAAGTAGTGAAATATTTGAATTACACTGTATATAAATGTGTTATTCATGTCTAAAATGAAAAAAAGTTAAATTCGAATTTTGAGTAAAATAGGTGTTTATCACTCTACTTTCACCACAGCAGGGACTGAGATACATCAGGACTGAATAATGACTTCATATTACATACCAAGGTTCATGTGATGTGTACAAATACAAATTGAGCATTCAACCTTTTTTTTCAACCAACAATTTATTATAAATGTTTTTTTCAACTAACTATTTATATAAATATAAGAAACTGGAAAATCTAACTATTTACAAAATTGAACATCAGAACTTTCAACCAACTATTCATTATAAATGTCAAGACAGTGTCAAGGTCTTTGTCTGTCTTCCAAGACAGTGGGTCTGGCTGCTGTGAAGATGGAGGTGATGGTGCATGGGCTGCTTTGTAGGTGGGGTGTACAAGTGCTATACGAGACCTCCACGAGACCTCCTTGCTGGCTGGGTTGAAGGTGATGGCTGTGGTGGAGCCTTTGTGCTGAGGTGTATCTTGACCTGGTGGCAGCCGCAGATGGAGGTGGAGGCAGCTGTAGTGATGCTGGTCTGCTGGTCCTTGATGGCTCTGGTGAAGGCCCTTGAGCCACGGTAGATCTTGACCTGGGGGCCGGCACAGATGGATGTTCTGGCTGCTGGATGAATGCCGCCTGTGGGCCACTGGGCCCAGGCAGCTGTGAAACATCTCTGTAAAACAAATTAAAACGTAGGACAATAATTACAACTAATTTCATTGAAATAAAGTTCAAGTAAAATGTTGCTCAAGCACAAATAACAATGCACACATACAAAGAAAGTTTGGGAGGTTGGAGGAGTCTCTCTCACACACACACACACACACACACACACACACACACACACACACACACACACACACACACACACACACACACACACCACACACACACACACACACACACACACACACACACACACACACACACCACACACACACACACACACACACACACATATATTTCCAGTTACTTTACATTCAGTATAAAATCACAGACACAAAGTCTCATCTGTACAGAACAGTATGATAAAATAATCGATGGCAAAAACATGTCACTGTAAATGTCTCCGTTGTGGGACGAATAAATGATTAATTTAATCCTCTACACATGTAATCTCACTTTTACACACCAAAATAACGTTAACACAGAGTAAACGTTTGCTAATGGAGAGTCTATTTTGTCCAATAAAAAGTTCATGACTATCGCTAAATAATATATATCAATAAACCTATTGTTCATTTTCGCGGTATTCCCCACACATTGCCAGTACACTATTACTGTAATATTTACACTTACCCATGCATGCCCAAATGGATCCTTGTTGTTGTCTTTGTATTCTTCTTCTTCTTCAGAAGAGTCGAAGACTTCACGTTCTGAGGCTCTATCTTCACTGCTGCTAGCGAAAAAAATCTCTAGCGAAGTCGGCAACTGCAAAGTTTTTTTTAGCCATTTTCTCTGGCTCTCTCTCTCTCCTCAAAGACGTAAACTGATGGGAGACACGTGGTTTATGTTTTGTTTACTTGGTGGGTAGGTCCTTAGTAATTTCTCGATGTCCATTGGTCATTTCAGACCATGATGGCTGCCGGCCGAGATTTCCTTGACGGACACACGAATCCACCAATCCCACACAGTGTAAAGTCAAGCTGCTTTGAGCGGACATATTGGCTGCTGTGCCCTGGTTACAGTCTCACAGGAGATACCGCTGGAAAGCTACTCTTCCAGCGATTACGCGGATATCTGAATCATATTTCTACTCCTTATAATCGGAAATATATGATTAAATACGTAAAATTATGCGCACTCCAGAGGGTTAACACACCTGAATATTTGCTACTGTTGGTGGTTTCTGAACTTCACAGGCAGCTAGAATGAAACTGGAATAAAATCATGTTTCTATAATTGAAAATACTGCTCATGTGACCGGCTTCAATAAGTGTTGAGATGCTACTGAACAAAGCCCCACACTGTCATAAAGGCTAATTCGATCCTCTATTGTTCTCTAAATTCTCTTCTCGTCTGTCTCACAACCTCTCATCACTTACCACACACACACACACACACACACACACACACACACACACACACACACACACACACACACACACACACACACACACACACACACACACACACACACACACACACACACACACACACACACACACACACACACACACACACACACACACACACACACACACACACACACACACACACACACACACACACACATACACCACACACACGCACACACAAGTTGATAATGAGCAGGACATATCTGAAGGCCTTAGTGGAATCCGACGCTGATCTGTTCCCATTAACTGAGCTGAGAAAGCAAATTATGAGCACCATGACATCATTCAAATGACTGTGATCAATCTCAGCAGACCAACAGCAGTTAACACCCTGCCTGCGCGCACACACACACACACACACACACACACACACACACACACACACACACACACACACACACACACACACACACACACACACACACACACACACACACACACACACACACACACACACACACACACACACACACCTCCGACAGAGATAGTGAAAACTGAGGGGAAATATCCGGCACAATGCATGGTATTGGAATTCTTTTTTGATGGCCCTCATGTCGCTTTTTCAAAGTAATTTTTTTATTTGAGTACCTATGTTGGTAGACATGAATACAACTACACATCTTCAGATGTTATACATACATGAGTGTCTAACACTAATAATAAAAAGTTATTATGGCATTGTATGCTGTGTGTTATTTGTAACATCTTCAGAAACTACCTTTCCAACTCCTCATCAGTTGCTTCATGGTACAATGCATACGCTTCAAATAATCCATATTTGGCTTGGTTATGATATTTACATACGTGGAGAACTTGAAAAGTAATGGAAAAAGTAATAGTTGTATTGTTGAGTGGAAAGTAACCCTGGGCTAAGGCTGCGTGGAGGAAATGGCAAAATTGAAACTTGGTTTTAGGATTAACACAAAACATTGTTGGAGAGGTCTCAATCTGGAGAGTAACATCATGTCAGTTTGAAGATTATAAGCAGGTCGTGCTCTCAACTGTTAATCTTTTAACATTGGCTTCAGTGAATTTGTAAGTGCTTGTCATTCTGTTACAGAAGGGACTACATGCATGGGCCCAATTGTTATAAAGACCACTTGACCTAAGCCAGTGGTTCTCAAACTTTTTCTGTCAGGCCCCCCTTTGGAGAAAAAAAGTCGGCCCCCCCAACACAAATAGTCACGTAATGGGACAAGTTAACATTTATTAAAATACATCAATATGAACGTGAGCATTCCTTTCAAATAAAAAAAAAATCCCTTTGCTAGAACAGTGATAATAAAACAATGCTCCATACAGTAAGTCTGTGTGCTCCAAAAAATAAATACATAATACAATTGTGCAATCCCTTTGCTAGAACAATAAGTTATAATACTTTGCCACTTTGCAATCTGTGCAAAAAAATGTAAAGAAAGAAAATGCTGATATTTGGCAAAAAAGTGTGTCTTATCACAGGTGGCTGCAATGAGCCTGATTTGCACTGCACATTTCTTCAAAACGGGGTTGCAGGCTCAGTGGCGGCGCCAGAGATTTATTTTGGGGGTGCTGTGGGGTAGCCTATCATGACGTTTCATAGAGGGTGCTCAAACATGTAGGGTTTCCCATTAATGTACCAGTCGCTACAGTGGAATGTTCTACTGCAACAATCCCCACGTGCACATACACAGTATATCTGCGACTGTTACAATGAAGGCTTGATAATCAGCTCAGGGCATATAGGTGTAAGCAGGGGTAAAGTGTTATTTTTATAGGTGTGTGGACCTAACATCCTCTAGGGCAGTCCTCACCTTCTCTAGGGGGGTCCGGGGGCATGCTCCCCCGGGAATATATATTTTTAAATATTGAAGTTAAAAGCATCAATCTGGTGCACTTTGAGAGCAACATTAAGAGATCTATGGAAACATCTCTCAACACCCAGATGAAACAGAACTGTAATCAGATTTACTTTTTCTTTATGGGTATTTTACAAATCACTCCCCTTTTAAACTTTATTCTTTTTTTACTGTCATATATTATATATATATTACACACGGCATCTATTGCACGTCTGTCCGTCCTGGGAGAGGGATCCCTCCTCTGTTGCTCTCCCTGAGGTTTCTCCCATGTTCCCCTTTAAACTGTGGGTTTTCTCTGGAAGTTTTTCCTTGCACGATGTGAGGGTCAAAGGACAGAGGGTCTAAGGACAGAGGGTCTCAGGACAGAGGGTGTCGTATTGTCATACTGATATTCTGTACACACTGTGAAGACCACTGAGACAAATGTAACATTTGTGATATTGGGCTATATAAATAAACATTGATTGATTGATATAGTATTTCATAACTGTTTTTCATTTTTTCTCTTATTTTTTTATAACTATATTGATCATATGAAGGTGTGCTTAGGAAATAATTGTTTACATAAATCGTGACCAAAACGTTTGAGACCCGGCCACTAGCTCGCTAACAACAACGATCTCCGGAACCGGTGCCCTCGCGCTCTCTCGCGCACGCACACAAAATGGCTCGTTCCACACACACAGAGCCGAGCTTGAATGAAACATAGAGACCCAGACGTACTTGTACTGTACTGTATCATATTATTTTCAAATCAATACTTTTTCAAATTATGATTTTTATTTTTTCCAAACAATTGTTCCTCCTGGTCTCTCGTGTATGGAGCTATTTCAGGGTCATACGTTTTGATAATTCAAAAAAATGCAATTTATTTGAAAGTTCAAGTTTTCATCCTGAACTTTGAAAAATACAATGATGTATTCAAAATAAAAATAAGTATTTGAAATCATTTTTCAGGTTGAATATTATTTTTGATTCAGTTCAGCAATTATTTGGAAGAAAATATTTATTTTCAGATTTCACTTTTATACATATTTTGATATTTTAATCCTTATTTTATATTTTTATATATATATATATATTTTTATATATAAAAAAAAGATCTGAAAGCGAAAAACTATCTGAAGGTGAAAAGCAATGTGAAACCTGAAAAAACAAGATTTGAAACTGAAAAAATTATTGTTTTGAATCTGAAAACGAAAAATCTGCAACTAAAAAAAATAAGGATTCAAATATCAAAATATGTATAAAAGTGAAATCTGAAAATAAATATTTTATTCAAAAAAATTGCTGGACTGAATCAAAAATGATATTCAACCTGAAAAATGATTTCAAATACTTATTTTTATTTTGAATACATCATTGTATTTTTCAAAGTTCAGGATAAAAACTTGAACTACAAATAAATTGTATTTTTTTTAATGATCAAAACGTATGACCCTGAAATAGCTCCATACTCGCACCTCCCTGTCATGCCTCTGTGCCCCCCAGGGGGGGTGCGCCCCCCACTTTGAGAAACACTCACCTAAGCTATGTGAATATGCCTAACTGAGTAGAATCACCAAATTGGGGAGCTGTGAAATAGGGAGAAAAATGAAGTTCAGTCATTTAACGGTTGGGCCCTGTGGACCAACACAGTTGGGAGCGACAGAGCTGGTTTCTTTGTCTGATAAATAAAGTGAGAGGCATTGCGTTCAACCGGATGAGTTCAGGAGGGTTTCAGAAGATGTTACAAATAAGGTACACACAGCATACAATGCCATAATCACTTTTTATTATTAGTGTTGGACACTTATGTATAACGTGTATGTGGAAGGGAAACTCCCTCTGGAGGGAACAAAGGGATTGTAGCCTTTGCAGACCATTTAAATGCACATAGAACACACTACAGGAAATGGAAAACCCAAAAAGAATAAAAGGGCCTTTTTAATCCTAAAACCAGGGACTGCTCCAAAGATTAGTTTGACATGTTTCTGCAAAATGTCTGATGTTGATGACATTTAATTGGTGGCATTAAAACATCTAGGCAGTCGTTTGGGTTTGGATATATCCTCTGCCCTCAGCTGCAGCTAAAATCCCTTCCAATAAAGGTTGAAGACAGCAGTCGGCCTTTAAAGTTTTGTGGGTTGCAGAATTGAAACATTTGCAATAAATCAGGAAAAAAGACGACACACCACAAACATGAGTGGGACCAAATATTAAACAATTAATATAAGTATTCTGTTTATCTGACGTCATTGTATTCCAGACCCTTGGAAATACTTTAAATGCTTTAAATAAATATTGGTGTCTCCATTAATTTGAGAACAATCCCAGTGAGTTTAAAACGTGCGCCCACAGCTACATAAAGATAGACGATAAAGACATTTTATAAAGTTTGGAACTACTTTGTCAGAAGAGACATTTTACCTCAGCGTAGTGATATGTGCAAGAGAAAAATAATATTTGTTTTCCCCCAGCACTCTGTTACACACTGCTTTAATAAATGTAAAATTAAACGTTACCAGATTTATGCAACTTCCTAATGGGGATTTATAGTTTTTTCAGGTTTTTTTAAAAGATTTATTTTCTTAGATTTTGAATTTTCCCTTAAACCGTTGAAAATGGATAGCTAGAAGATTGAAAGGTCCGAGTCCAGAACAGATGCTGGAGATGTTGAGGATATGGTTCATCAACACTTCAGGATATTCTTATTTTTCACTACAGCTTTGCTAGCTATTATGTAATAAGTGGTTAATAACCTGAAATTGCTACTAATTAAATCAACAAGATGCACATTGATGCCAACTGGATTTACAAAAGTACACTGAAGACATTTCAAAAAGTGTCCTTCCTGCTAGGAAAGAAATGTTCTCTGCAGCCATTAGAAAATACTAAGTTTGACTGCTCTTACTTCTGTTGCTCCCTAAGGGCAAATTACATTACATTACATTTAGCTGACGCTTTTATTACATTACATTACATTACATTGCATTTAGCTGACGCTTTTATCCAAAGCGACTTACAATAAGTACATTCGACCAGGAAGACACAACCTTGAAGAAAACAGAATCATATAAGTATATCAGGTTTCATAGAGCCAAACATTTCAAGTGCTACTCAACTGGCTTTAGGTAATCCAGTCCTTTATTGGTATAAAAGTGCTTCGTTAATCGTTCTAACGCTCGAAGTGGAGTCGAAAGAGATGAGTTTTCAGTTTGCGCCGGAAGATGTGCAAGCTATCTGCCGTCCTGATGTCAATGGGGAGCTCATTCCACCATCTTGGAGCCAGGATAGCAAACCCACGTGTTTTCGCCGATGGGAACTTGGGTCCCCCTCGCAGCGAGGGCGCAACGAGTCGTTTGGCTGATGCAGAGCGTAGTGCACGCGCTGGGGTGTACGGTTTAACCATGTCCTGGATGTAGGAAGGGCCAGATCCATTCGCAGCACGGTAAGCAAGTACCAGTGTCTTGAAGTGGATTCTAGCAGTTACCGGAAGCCAGTGAAGGGAGCGGAGGAGCGGAGTGGTGTGGGAGAATTTAGGAAGGTTGAAGACCAGACGAGCCGCTGCATTCTGGATGAGCTGCAGAGGTCGGATGGCACATGCAGGTAGACCAGCCAGGAGGGAGTTGCAGTAGTCTAGGCGTGAGATGACGAGAGCCTGGACTTATTGTAAGTCGCTTTTATCCAAAGCGATTTACAATAAGTGCGTTCGACCAACAAAATACAAACTTGAAGAAAACAGAATCATATAAGTACATCAGGGGGGTATACTACGAAGCAGGATTTTTGCTTAGCCGGCTAAATTCAGGGAAAACTCCGGCTTTCCGGTCCTACGACGCTGGTTCTCTTTTTAGCAGGCTAGATCTCCATGGTAACTTATGCTTAGCGGCTAACCTGGTCGGGACCAGGTTAGGTTGCAGGCTAAGAGCTCAACTCAGTGAAAGCACTGCCTGCTGACCAATCAGAGCTCAGTGTGCGGAGTTTAAAGCGATCAAGTCATATTACAGGAGAAAGGAAATACAGAAAAGCTGCCGTCGCAGGAAAGACGGCCGGCAAAAATCACCGACTGTGTGAACGTGAACATTAATAGAATATCAGCTCCATCTTCAGAGCAATCTGACTATTATAACATTAGCGTTAAGAAAGCTTACTTAAATATCTGCCACAACATAAGTAACCGGATCAGAGTAACATTAAGTACAGTCCGCGGCATATCACTTCATAATGTATCATATATTTTCTTATCTGAGTCAGCTGAGCCGTATCTGGCCGTGCAACACTCAGTGTCACATACTGTATGCAGAAGTATTATTTTAAGCGACACATTAAGTTGACGAAACACTCGAGACAAATGTAATGAAAGTCAGATCGTGTTTTAGACGGGGCAGTGATATCATAAACCTGTTAATGTACGCATTCAAACACTTTTTCTGTTACCAGCTGTGTTCACCTTGCAGGTGCAGCTCTGTGGCTTTGATCCTGGATAAAGTGTTTAAGTCATGGATGTTTAAAGTTTAACTTCTTCATATGTCTAATATTAAAGTTCACTTTTCATTCAGGAAGTATGACGCTGCGCTGTCAGTACGCTTCTCCATGTTTCTGATTGGTCGAATGCTCCAAATACCACCCCTTTCATGTGAACGCGCACCTAACTAGATAGGAAACGGCTGGCTTGAGCGATCCACTTGATAACCCGCGTCGTAGTACAGTTTAGCGAGAGCGCGTATGTTTTGGATTAGACCAACCGGCTAACTCAAACATATCCAGGTTAGGTTGAACCAGCTTCGTAGTACAGGCCCCAGGTTTCATAGAGCAAAAACATTTCAAGTGCTACTCAACTGGCTTTAGATAAGCCAGTCCTTTATTAGTATATAAGTGCTTTGTTAGTAATTCTAACGCTCGAAGTGGAGTCGAAAGAGATGAGTTTTCAGTCTGCGCCGGAAGATGTGCAGGCTTTCTGCTGTCCTGATGTCAATGGGGAGCTCATTCCACCATTTTGGTGCCAGGATAGCAAACCCACGTGTTTTCGCCGATGGGAACTTGGGTCCCCCTCGCAGTGAGGGTGCAGCGAGTCGTTTGGTTGATGCAGAGCGGAGTGCACGCGCTGGGGTGTACGGTTTAACCATGTCCTGGATGTAGGAAGGGCCAGATCCATTCGCAGCATGGTACGCAAGTACTATTGTCTTGAAGTGGATTCTAGCAGTTACCGGAAGCCAGTGAAGGGAGCGGAGGAGCGGAGTGGTGTGGGAGAATTTAGGAAGGTTGAAGACCAGACGAGCCGCTGCATTCTGGATGAGCTACAGAGGTCGGATGGCACATGCAGGTAGACCAGCCAGGAGGGAGTTGCAGTAGTCTAGGCGTGAGATGACGAGAGCCTGGACCAGAACCTGCGTCGCTTTCTGTGTCAGCTGGGGACGTATCTTCCTGATGTTGTAAAGCGTGTATCTGCAGCAGCGGGTTGTAGCAGCGATGTTTGCAGTGAAGGACAGGTTGTTATCTAGGGTCACACCCAGATTCCTTGCAGTCTGAGTCAGAAATGATGCTTTAGGCGTAATCACACACCTAGAGAACAGGCTATAAGGATAAAAGACGGAGGACTCCTTTAAGGACTTTAAGGAAATGCTTTTTAGAAGCTCTTTCTAAGAGAAAGACATGAAGGACAAGCCTCACTTAGCTGGGTGTCTCATGCCCCTTTCACACCAATGCGGTTCCCGTTCTAGCTCCCTGCTTGCGCCCTTCTGGTTCGGAACCCATTTTGTTCACACCGCCCAGAGCCCGACTGGTGCTACCGCGGCTGCGTCATGACGTCACAGTTTACGTCGCTGATTTTCTCCCCAACGGCGCCGGGTCGATGATCGTGTTGCTTTTAATCATACAAAGCCAGATTAAATTAAATAACTACTTCTCAACCCTTGTACTTTTCTCCAGTGCCGTGGTTCATTGTTTATTAATGTGTTTCAGCGGCATTTACCGACCGCTGCAGTGCTGCCCGCTGTTTGGCATCACAACGCTGTTATGAACGTTTCTCTGGTATAAAACTGGAACCACGTTGGTGTGATAGGGGCATCAGTCAAGACACTTTACTGAAGCTGGGAGTTTTCCTAATTGAACCACCATACACCAAAGCAAATTCCTTGTAAACTTACCTGGCATACATTTCTGATTCTGATACTGAAACTGTCTACCAATGCAAAAGCAAAACAAGCAAACAAATGTGCTTGAAAATATGTGGTTATTTTGTCATTTTAGTTTAAGGTACAGGACTGTAAACATAAAAAATAATGAATTGTTTTAAACATCCCAGTAGACGGCAACCTACAATAAAGCTAAGGAATACACAAAACAGTCTAACACTGGCCACAGCCAAACGGAGTAAAAAGACAGTATTTCTCAGAAGAACAGTTTCAGTTTCTTTCTAAATGTTGCCACTTATTCCGACCTGGATCTTGATGGCAGCAGCATGATTTCAATACCCAAACATTAGTCTTGTTTTACAGAAAACCCTCTCATTAGCATTACAGCCAGAGCTACCCTTTAGTTTTAGAAGCTGTTATATAACTGTGGTGACCTGTGAAGACAACCCCTGAAATCAGCTATTTGAAGCTGTTTGAATGTTCACTCTATATACTGTAGCTTCAGACTTGAGATAAACATCAGGGGTATGGGATACATGAAGCTTTTGGACAGTGTGGAATGAAGTCTGTCCCTGAAGAGAACACATTCATTATGTCCTCCAGATTTCCTCTGAGATGAAATCACATGCATGAACAAAGGTTCACAGCCACGCTCTGTGTGTGTGTGTGTGTGTGTGTGTGTGTGTGTGTGTGTGTGTGTGTGTGTGTGTGTGTGTGTGTGTGTGTGTGTGTGTGTGTGTGTGTGTGTGTGTGTGTGTGTGTGTGCTTACACATTTGAAACATTTCCCTGATGTGATGTAATGTTCTTTATCAAGTCAGTGAGGAGAGATTTGTGTATATATTTATGGAAGCTATCAAATCTCTGCCCATAACTGCATGTTCCCTCAAAGAATAATAGGCTTTTAAATATTTTCGGACATAAGAATGTTATGAATTTTGAAGCCACGTTACTTCTTGTGGGTCAGCCTCCCTATAGACCAACAGCTGTTTGATGGATTGCATCATTCTTTGCAAACCTTGTTCTACTGACTTTACTGATCCTTTGGTTTTCACTTTAGGGCCACGGTGAGGAGACAATTGTTGACCTTTAGTAAAATTCTTGGCAAGAATTGTATGGATTGCTTTAGTACAGGGGCGGATGTCCTTTAAACATCATAATTGAAGTTGCACACTGAGAGTGGACAGCAGCTATGCAAACCTTTGGTTCTTACTCGCAGAGTAAAGATATCTAAGATAATACTATGATTTCAGATTAAGGGATTGTGGCTCAGCTGCTGGACTCCTGCTTTGCGATTAGGAGTCAAGGTAAGCAGGAGTTGCTCCATTTGTCGGAACAATACAGAACAAGAGCTCTCAACAAGATACCGTAATTAAGACACCAACATAAAACAGTTAACATATTTGTAGAAAATGTAATAGTTTCATTAACTAATGTTGATTTTGCTTTTCTTGACACTCATGTGTGTATTCATTTGGGTGGATGGAAACACATCTTGAGCTTTATTGATTTTGATAAGAGCAGAATCTGTGAGCAGGGACACCAAACAATGAGCCAAAAGCTTAGAGCTGAGGGGAAGTGCAGAGTTTGTGATGATAAATAAATATTAATAAATGCAGCTCTCAGGTCAAAAAATCTGTTTTTATTAAGAGTAAGAGTTTCTTTTATGTTCTTGAACTCGTTCTTGCTACACAATACATTTGCAAAGCCCAGCGAATATAGATGCTATGTGATGAGCTGGAAGTGAAGTCGGGTTGCCTGAATTGTTCGAAATGCTAGAGATCTGTAAGCGACTCAGCAGTTTTTCCTCATTTCAGTACAGCAGTTTTCTGACAGCATCCAATTAAGCTACAGTTGTTGATGGAGGCAAGCTGTCCGTAGAGAATATGAATAATTTGCCATTGAAACATTATAAAGAAGAACACATATATATCTCATATAAGTCAATATGGTACCATTTACAAAAAGACTACCCTTATAAAAGGTTTACGAATCGTTTGTAATTAATTTATTAATCAGGTTGTGAACACACAAATCATTAATAAGCTTTTAGACATGAGATAAACAGGGCAACTGTGACCGGTTGCTTGCCAAATAGTGAGCCAACATTTATCTGTACTGCTAAGCCTTATATTGGCTACTTAGCTTACTTCGTCTTCTTCATCAGCCAGCATCCTTGGTATCTGTTGTTCACCGAGTTGATTCTCCCCCCATCCATCTTGATGTTTCTTGGCATCTCTTATGACCATTTATTTATGAGTTACTAACATTTATAATTTGTTTAAAGGTCCCATGACATGCTTTTCTGGTTATTACCTGGCAGGTAACATGGGCAAGAAGAGACGACGATTCGACATGGAGCACAGACGAAGTAAGCTAGGTAGCCAATATAAGGCTTAGTCATCTTGCCAAATAGTGAGCCTGTGTTGATGTATGAAAACTATGTTAGAACTGGTTTATAAATGGATCTTAATGATGAATAAAGTGTTTACAACCTAATTTATAACCTAATTATAAACCCTTTATGAATCCTTTATAAGGGTAGTCTTATTGTACAGTGGTACCATCAATATTAACATGACCACAAATGAATAAGAGTAAATCTACTTAATGTGACATGGAGAAAATAAAGGGTGAGTTCTTTTTAAAGGACTGAGCAATATTCACAAGTTAGCAGTTAGTTATAATTAAGAGCCATATAAGAATCAGATGCCCAGGAGAAGTAGGACTTTGTCGCCTTTTTTCGAACGCATCATCATCACGTTGCATACATACAAAACTATAAATACAACAATTATTTGCAAAACTTACAAGAATTCCAAAAAGTAAAGCACACATTACCTGCAAACTGTTATTTTATGGGGAATTGCAGGAGATGTATTCATGTCACCCTCCCTGTTGAAACACAGAGACACAGCTGATGGTTGGAGGGAGATCTGCACTCACCAGAGGGCGCTGTGTCATATTGAGAAAAGTATTGTCACTTGGACCACTGTCTTTATTCTTTGGTCCAATGTTGGACACCTGTGTAGTTTGACTGACACCAGTAATATAAATATAAATAATATTATTGTGCTGGTTTTGCTATTTTGTGTTAGATCATAGTGAGGTGAATTCTCGTGGGGTTTTGACGCTTTATCAGAGAGAACTATTGTGACATCAGCTTAGGTTTAACAGACACGTGTTGAATCGTAATCAATATATATTTGTATTGTTACGTTTATTATCATGATGATGGTAATGTAGTGCATGGTCTTTTTTTTTTTTTAAATCTTTATTTAACCAGGTGGTCTCATTGAGATCATCTATCTCTTTTTCAAGGGAGACCTGTCCAACATGGCAGCAAGTAGGTTACAACATGAACATAAAACAACAGATAACACAAAAGGACATCGTACTTACAGGGCTACATTTACATACAAGACATTGACAAGTATCAACAGTATCAATTATCATTGCACCTATCCGAGCTTTGAAAACAGACAGTAGAACCAATTTGCTCATTTTTAAATCTTTTTGAAGACTGTTCCAAGTAAGAGGAGCTGCGCACATAAAAGCTTTCTTACCTAAGTCAGTCCTTGCACTTGGCACATGTCTTCATGAGATGTGTATTTATTCCACAACTAATGCTGAGCTTAAGTAGAATTCAAATAGTAAAATGAAAAACTGCAAATTGGTTCCATATTGTGTCAGTTTTTATGGTTGCTCCCCATAATGCTTCCATGTTGATTTGTATTCAATCCGAGGTTTTCCTAAATGTTTTGCCTGCTGCTCCCCTCGATTGAAATGCCATCCTTCTCATTCTCAGGTCTCCAGACTTCCACTGCCCCTGTTTATGTAAAACTGACATGTCTTTTTGACATCTGACTTTATTCTAGTGTGTCTACCGCATATTAATGATGTACGTGGATTATTAATCCAGATTAACCCTGGGATGTACCCACCAGCCGGCCGACCACACAGCTCTGTGTCTCTGCTAATGAGTGATGGTGGTACTCGACAGTGACCGCTCTCATTAGCTCTCTTGAGTCAGGCTCCAGCTCACACTGCTGATGATGCATTTCCACTGAGAGGAAAATAATGAGGAGCCTCTGAGCAGAGTTTCTCTCATAACAACCATTCACAGCTGTTTTATTTGCAAAGCATTGTGGTCTGGATGTGTAACAGCATCCTCTTAAGACTACTCAAAGATGAAGTCATATGTCAGTGTGTCAGTTTATTCTGCACCAGATGCATACAGCTATAAATCAGTGCTCACCACCTCACACCATTCCAACATTTTCTACTCAGTCAGAACTCTTGTTTTAGTTATGGTTTCTTTTAAAAACAGTACAGCTATTAAAATGTCCCCAAATAAAAGCCGAACAAAGGGCTTTAAAATTAGTCTGTATCCTTGGCAAGTTTCTTTGACCCCTGTTTACATCTGGCTTCAGTATAGTGCCGCACTTGTGCAGACACATTAGAGTCGACAAACATGCATAATTATATAATCCCTAAACAAATATTTTAAACACTTTTAAAGTGAATCACTGAAGTCCTGTCCGATACTAAAATCCTGAACATTAAAACATGATCATGAAGACATATTGTGCTGCAGGGATGATATATGTTTTAAGTCAACCGGTAAGTTAGCATTGTTCTGGTTTCCTTAACAAAATGCCATTGGAATTTGGATTATTGCAGAAAAGAAGCTCGGCGACAAAGAAAAGTTTAGGATTCTTGCATGTTTCTTTTGCCGAAAGAATCATCAAAAATGACCCCCACTTTAAGATTTTTAAACCTAAATGCATTGGCCAAAATTAAAAGGCTAATGTTAGCATTACCCCGTGTGATAAAGTAGCCACTGTTAGCCTCCACCGGAAATGTATTTTAGAAGCATTTCACACAACAGATACAAATATCCTAAACTTGATCAAATACCTTTTTTCAGTCAACAACCAAAAACCTATTCAGAGAAAAATATTTAAGAGCTAAAATGCTAATGTAGCATTTCCATGTATAGGACTAGTTCATGAACAACCCAGTCTCACGGCATTTCGTGTTATAGTCACCACATTTAATCTATTGATTCGTGTTCACACAGAACGATTTTAAAAGCAATGTATTTCTATTGGTAGTATGTTTCGTGCCTGCACCAAGTATTTTCGTCCTTTCGGGTATTAGAAGACCGGAAGCTGTGGGGTTCATAAAAACATGTTCGTACCCAATATCAAGCTACAATTATTGTTTTTTATTTTAAATCGTATAATGTCAGACTTTTCTTGTCGTCTGTGAGGAAAAGAAATGGGGCTCAGAGCCTCAGAATACTGAAATCTGTATTTTTGTAATCTTATTTTTCCTTCTAATTTGTTATTATTTTCTAAATAACTCACTGTTATTTACTCACCAATAACACACAATTATCCTTGTTTTTATTTATTTGTTTAATTCCATAATCTCTGGCTTTTTGGCGTCCGTCAGGAACTGAATTTCAAAATAAAAATAACCGGAAACAGACGTAGGCCTATAAGGGACATTTAGAGCATCATTGCGATACACAGCCGCTGAACTGATTACCCAAGATCCTCAGCTATGATTTAAGCTAGCTGATTGGATGTTTTAACCGCAATGCATGTAGGGATATGGTGTTAATGCCATATGAAATCCTAAAAACATTTCTGAGTTTAGGATGGCCGAATACACTACACTACCCATAATCCCCAGCTATCGTTTAGGACTACTGTCCCCGTGATTAATCTTCAAGCTCTGGGATTGGATGTTGGAGTGGCAGTGCGCCAAGGTTATGCCGAGCGATCTTGGGTCACAGGTTCCTCAACAGCGCATTACAAGACATCTATCAATATATGTGTACCTCCACCATTAAACTGTCATATTCTGCACATTTATTATACTATCTACATAAGAGTATAATTAATGTGTATAATATCAGTTAAAATAAGTGCTTCAACATAGTTAACATTGCAGGAAAGCAATATATTAGACGTTAAGTACTTTGTCAGGCTTAATATTTATCTGTAGATAGATACCACCAAAGCTTTTTTATTATTTAAAAGAAGACCTTAATCTAAA
Organism: Gymnodraco acuticeps; assembly: GCF_902827175.1. Taxonomy (NCBI): domain Eukaryota; kingdom Metazoa; phylum Chordata; class Actinopteri; order Perciformes; family Bathydraconidae; genus Gymnodraco; species Gymnodraco acuticeps. The sequence continues at coordinate 973,588 of NW_022991958.1, read as the reverse complement.
GTATTATTTAATGTTTAAATAAAGGTTAATTAGTTTGTCTGTTTTGCACATCCTCATATTAATATATTTGTACATCCTGCACTAAACTGTTTTATTGTAGAGATCACTTATAGTATCTTCTTGATTTTTTATATTCTATATTTCTATCACAGATCTTCTACTTTCCCCCTATGAAAGTACTCTTAATATTTTTTTCATCAAATATAACACATAAAAACAATAATTCAATAACGTGCTTTAACCACTAGGCGGTGCACACAAGGTACACACAGCCATAATAACTTTGTATTATTAGTGTAGGACACTTATGTATGTACAACATCTGAAGATGTGTACTTTTATTCATGCTTTCACATAATTTTACAGCATATTGCTATACTATTTCAGACTCAGTATTTACATTCTTATATTCAAAGAAAATTAGTAATATCTTTAAAAACTACAAGTCCTTTTATATCAGCTGTGCACCGTTATGGTGTAAATATAACCTATCTATGAATTAGATCAAATGTAAAAGTCAGCCGAATTAGTGTTGATACTGCAAGGAGACGTATTGTGTGAAGTGAAATTGAAGATGTTGTTTAATTGTTGATATATTTATGATCCACGTCAAGTATTCAGTTTCAGCGGCATTTCTTCCAGTTTTCCAAAGGTCTTCCCATCAGGGCTCTATAAATAAAGAACTACGGCAGATCTGTAACATGTAATGCAGCCGAACCGTGGATTACAATGCCGTTATGTGATGACTTTCAAAGAGAAAAGCAAGAGCACTCGGAATTAAGTATTATTTTATTCTTTTAAAATGTTTTCCGGATATCATATCATATAAACACCAAATCCCAGCATGCATTGCGGCTAAAACATCCAATCAGCGAGCTTAAACCATAGCTGAGGATCTTGGGTAATCAGTTCAGTGGCTGTGTATTGCAATGATGCTCGAAATGTCCCTTATAGGCCTACGTCTGTTTCCGGTTATCTTTATTTTGAAATTCAGTTCCTGACGGACGCCAAAAAAGCCCGAGATTATGGAATTAAACAAATAAATAAATACAAGGATAATTGTGTGTTATTGGTGAGTAAATAACAGTCTGTTATTTAGAAAAGAATAACAAATTAGAAGGAAAAAAAGATTAAAAAAAATACAGATTTCAGTATTCTGAGGCTCTGAGCACCATTTATTTTCCTCACAGACGACAAAAAAAGTCCGACATTATACGATTTAAAATAAAAACAATAATCGTGGCTTGATATTGAGTAAGAACATGTTTTTATGAACCCCACAGCTTCCGGTCTTCCAAGACCCGAATGGACGAAAATACGTGCTGCAGGCACGAAACATACTACCAATAGAAATACATTGCTTTTAAAATCGTTCTGTGTGACACGAAAAAAAGGGGAAAATGGTGTTGGTGAACACGAATCAATAGATTAGATGTCGTGACTATAACACTATAAGCCGTGAGACTGGGTTGTCCTGTAGCACTTTATTAGCTGCATTAACTAATAAAGTCATACGTTAAAATGTAATGAGAAACAACAATGACATGCCTAACCAGCTGTTTAGCTGACACTTTCACTCACCAAAAGAGAAGAGTAGCCCAAAGATCATAAGCTAACCATCCAAGCTAATGTGAATTAGTCCACATGTGCTTTACACAAGACAAACAGCTAGGGATGCAATATGTTAAGCTGGCTGTCTGAGAGTATTAGAAAAATATAATGCTGTTGTCAAATTTGTAGCACATCACGCATGATATGATTTTGACAGTTTTGCTAATCAGGCAGTTATCAGGCCTCAGTGGCTACACACAAACACACTCCAGTGCACTATAAATAAAAGGATGAGGAACGGTTTGTTTTCCAAGGCCTTGAGGTCATGTTCTATCAAGACTGGTGACTGATTTTCCAGGGCACTCCTATGAACATTCACCCACATACACTTAGCGGGATGCATATAGAAAGCAGCACTACAAGTGTTTAATATTGCATTACATAAAGGAATATGTCACATATAAATGACACCCTGTGTAGATGTTAACAGCCCATTTAAAGCCTGTTATCTGTTTTGAGGACCTGACAGGCTCAGCAGTGGCGGCGCTAGGGGGGCGCTAGGCACCCTCTAAGCACCCCCAAGACATGTATGTGTCTTTTTTTTTTGTGTGAAATTCATAATTTGAAAAATGATTGATTTGAAAGTAATATGCTACAGTACAGTACAAGTAGCCTACTTCTGGGTCTCTGTGTTTCATTCAAGCTCTGCTCTGTGTGTGCGTGAGCGAGCGAGAAAGAGCGTGCACCGGTACCGGAGATCGTTGTGGTTAGCATCTGGTGCTAGCTACGCTAATGGATATAAGGAGCTTTTTCAACAACAAGGTGGAGGGAGAACTCTCTCCTGTCAGACTGAGAGTCTCAGATAACCTCAGCTCAGGTGAAGTAAAGGACTATCTGAGTGTTTAGATAGTTAACTGTAGTCTAAGTTATCTCAGTGGGTCTCAAAACGGTTTGGTCACGATTAATGTAAATAAGTATCTCCGAGGCACACGTTTATATGATCATTATAGGTATAAAAAAATAAGAGCATAAATGAAAAACAGGTATGAAATACTATATTACAGTAAAACAAGAATACAGTTTAAAAGGGGAGTGATTTGTAAAATAGCCATAAAGAAATAGAAAATCTGTTTACAGTTCTGTTTCATATGTGTGTTAAGAGGTATCCATAGATCTCTTGATGCATCTGCATTTATTTTGAATATTTAAAAAAAATCTTCCCAGGAAACAGCTGTTTGGGTTCGTACGAAACCTTTGTATGTTACCTAACGAGCAAATAGCTCAAGTCACAATACCAATACCAATATATTTTCTCTAATTTGATTCAATTCACAATGATAACCACAGGTTTAAAACTGTGACTGTCACTTTCACACCGTGCTAGTTGGGGTTGTTTGGACCATCTCAAACATAAGACTGTAAGTGATAATGACTGATAACGGCCATTTGTTGGAACGACAATATAAAAAAATGGTGTCATTGATCAGTTATAAACACAAATAGTAAATAAATGTAGACAGATGGTTGATAGAAATAAGTGAGGTTCATATGAGTGTAGACTAACATGTGCAAGAACATGTGAGCAGATCAGACATGTAAGTATAACCTAAAGCAAACATAGTGATTTGTGTTTCCAGCTAAACAGGTCCTGTAGCATGATGATTTAGTGATAACTTACTATAAACTCTCAGTTACTGACTATTTGTGTTGTTTTCTTGACAAACTGTTGACCATGAGTGATCTCTTTTGTGGAGCAGTTTATCCTCTGACAGGAGAGGAATATTAAACTGGATGGTAGGCTAGGACTAATATGATATGATAGCCTCCTTAGTTTTGAACATAGTTTTCACCGGGAGTACTTTATCCAACCAGTCATCCCATCCTGTCAACCATGCAGGACGTAGGGGCACTGACTGCATCATTAAGCCAAACAGAAGGCGGAATGATCTTTGAATTGTTCCTTGAGGGAATCTGTGGTTCACGTATTGGAATTTCAAGAAACATAACAATGCAACACAGGAGAACATTTGGCTGTACCTGATGTGTGTTTCATTGTCAGTTTTATCCCTACGGCCGCAATTCATTTGCCTGACTTGATTTCCTCAATGGAAGTGTTCGTGTTTGAACCATACTTGCCAACCTTGAGACCTCAGAAATCGGGAGAATTTCAAAACCACCGCGGGGGGGGGGGGGGGATAGCCAGAGCTGTAGATTAACATTTACATGCTTATTACATTACATTACATTGCATTTAGCTCACGCTTTTATCCAAAGCGACTTACAATAAGTACATTCGACCAGGAAGACACAACCTTGAAGAAAACAGAATCATATAAGTACATCAGGTTTCATAGAGCCAAACATTTCAAGTGCTACTCAACTGGCTTTAGATAAGCCAGTCCTTTATTAGTATATAAGTACTTTGTTAATAAATCTATCGCTCGAAGTGGAGTCGAAAGAGATGAGTTTTCAGTTTGCGCCGGAAGATGTGCAAGCTATCAGCTGTCCTGATGTCAATGGGGAGCTCATTCCACCATCTTGGAGCCAGGATAGCAAACCCACGTATTTTTGCCGATGGGAACTTGGGTCCCCCTCGCAGCGAGGGGTGCAGCGAGTCGTTTGGCTGATGCAGAGCGTAGTGCACGCGCTGGGGTGTACGGTTTAACCATGTCCTGGATGTACGAAGGGCCAGATCCATTGGCAGCATGGTAAGCAAGTACCTGTGTCTTGAAGTGGATTCTAGCAGTTACCGGAAGCCAGTGAAGGGAACGGAGGAGCGGAGTGGTGTGGGAAAATTTAGGAAGGTTGAAGACCAGACGAGCCGCTGCATTCTGGATGAGCTGCAGAGGTCGGATGGCACATGCAGGTAGACCAGCCAGGAGGGAGTTGCAGTAGTCTAGACGTGAGATGACGAGAGCCTGGACCAGAACCTGCGTCGCTTTCTGTGTCAGCTGGGGACGTATCTTCCTGATGTTGTAAAGCGTGTATCTGCAGCAACGGGTTGTAGCAGCGATGTTTGCATGTGAAGGACAGGTTGTTATCTAGGGTCACACCCAGATTCCTTGCAGTCTGAGTCGGGGAAACAACTGAGGTGCCGATGTTGATTGTTAGGTCAAGAGTGGGACAATCTTTTCCCGGAAGGAAGAGCAGCTCAGTCTTGTCAAGGTTGAGCTTGAGGTGATGAGCAGACATCCACTGAGAGATGTCAGCTAGACAAGCAGAGATGCGTGCGACGACCTGGGTCTCTGAGCGGGGAAAGGACAGAATTAATTGGGTGTCGTCAGCGTAGCAGTGGTATGAAAAACCATGCGGGCTAATGACTGATCCGAGCGAGTTTGTGTACAGGGAGAAGAGGAGGGGACCAAGAACAGAGCCCTGAGGGACCCCTGTAGTTAATTAACAAGGGTCGGACTCAGACCCTCTCCAAGTCACCCTGTAGGTACGGTCTTTGAGGTATGAGGTGAGGAGGGAAAGTGCAGAGCCTGAAACTCCAAGTTTTTGGAGAGTGCGAAGGAGGATCTGATGATTCACCGTGTCGAATGCAGCAGACAGGTCCAACAGGATGATGACAGAGGAGAGGGATGCCGTTTTGGCAGTGTGCAGTTCCTCAGTGACAGCAATGAGAGCAGTTTCTGTGGAGTGACCTGCCTTGAAACCAGACTGGTGCAGATCCAGAAGGTTGTTCTGATGGAGATAACAGGAGAGTTGTTTAAAGACAGCGCGTTCAAGTGATTTAGACAGGAACGGGAGTAGAGAGACAGGCCTGTAGTTTATAACATCTGACGGGTTGAGAGTGGGTTTCTTTAGGAGAGGGTTTACTCTTGCCTCCTTGAGACTGTTTGGAAAGTGACCAGAAGTTAGAGAAGTGTTGATGAAATGGGTGAGAAACGGTAGAATATCAGGAGCGATAGTCTGAAGGAGGTTTGAAGGGATGGGGTCCAGAGGACAGGTGGTAGGGCGGGCAGAGGTAATGAGGGTAAGAACCTCACTTGGAGAGAGAGGAGAAAAGGAGGTTAGTGTGTGGGTGGAAGGAGGGTCTGGTGGCCCAGCGGTGAGTAAAGGTGAGTCAGAAAAAGAAGAGCGAATATCATCAACCTTTTTTTCAAAGTGGGTAACAAAGTCGCTTGACAGAAGTGAAGAGGGGGGAGGGGCTTTTGGAGGGTCCAAGAGGGTGGAGAAGATGGAAAATAGTTTTTGGGATTGGAATAGGACAATTGGATCTTATCTTGAAAGAAAGTGCTTTTTGCCTGAGAGATCGAAGCCGAGAAAGAGGAGAGGAGAGCCTGATAGGTTAGGAGGTCGTCACGGTGTTTGGATTTCCACCGTTTCCGCTCTGCTGCCCTAAGGACGGTTCTATTAGCACGCAGTGCATCATTTAGCCAGGGAGCAGGAGGGGACTGACGAGCTTGCCGAGATGTTAGAGGACAGAGAGAGTCCAGAGTGGATGAGAGAGTAGAGAGTAGAGTTTCTGCAGCACAGTTTGGAGGCAGGAGTTGGAACGAGTCAGAGGAAGGGAGGGCTGAGAGCACCGATGAGGCAAAGGTAAAGGGGGAGAGGGAACGAAGGTTACGGCGGACAGGTGCAGGATGAGAAGAGATTAGTTTGTTATGCTTGGAAAGGGGTAGAGAGAATGAAATGAAGAAGTGATCGGAAGTGTGGAGTGGGTTTACATAGAGGTTAGAAGTAGCGCAGTTCCTTGAGAATATGAGATCAAGGACATTGCCAGCTTTATGAGTTGGTGGGGATGGAGACAGTGAGAAAGCAAAGGCGGTTAACAGAGAAGTTACTTCGTCTATCTTCCCTGTCTGGAGGTTGAAGTCTCCGAGAAGTACAGCGGGAGGACCAGTTTCAGGGATGTGTGAGAGGAGATTATCTAATTCCTCCAAGAAGTCCCCCAAGGCGCCTGGTGGACGGTAGAGAACAACAATGGTTAATTGTATAGGATGGGTTACTGTGACGGCATGGAATTCAAAGGTGGAAAGAGTGAAGTAAGGTAGCTTGAAGAGGGAAAAGCTCCATTTGGGAGAGCGCAGGAGACCAGTGCCACCTCCTCTGCCAGTGGGTCTGGGTGTATGGGAGAAGGAATATGCTGTGGAGAGAGCTGCTGGGGTGGATGTGTTGAATGGAGTAATCCACATCTCAGTGAGAGCAAGGAAATCCAGAGACTGCAGGGAGGCGTAGCCAGAGATGAAGTCAGCCTTAGGAACAGCTGACTGGCAATCCCACAGGCCACCTGAAACTAGATGTTGGATTTCAGTGGATCTTTAGCTACAATAACTACAGAACAATTATACAGAGTAGAATAAATGAAACAGAGAAGTCTAATTAAACAAGAATATAACTTACAGTGGTTGCTGCGTCAATAGGTAATGTCGTCACGCGGTCCAGATGCACACTGAGTTCATCAGATTTTAAATGCGGTATTTAAATGCTTTTTTAGCAGAAAGATGACTGAGTCACGCTGTTGTACTTCGCGCAATCAGTAGACTGGCCCTGCCTATATTGTAATGCAGGCTTGAGATCCCCTACTGAGACCTGTGTAGCAGGTTTCGCTTGAGCAGATCTGAGATTTAAAATCTCTCAAAAGCGCCGTTTTAGCTACAATAACTACAGAACAATTATACAGAGTAGAATAAATGAAACAGAGAAGTCTAATTAAACAAGAATATAACTTACAGTGGTTGCTGCGTCAATAGGTAATGTCGTCACGCGGTCCAGATGCACACTGCTTATTGTAGTTGTAAGTGCGGCCTGTAGCACCATCCTTGATGGAGCATATGTGTGGGCTGGACCTGTATTTTACAGGAAAGGAGTGAGCAGAGGGTAGAGTTGTCAATTCTTGTTCAGTTTTCTGTGACTATCTTCCTCACCCTCTCAGACTTTCCGTTGCACGCTACTAAAGAGCCGTGCTACCATGGAAACCAAACAATGGTGTAGCTGCGTCATTCTACAGAAAAGGTGGAAGTGCTGTCACTTACTTTTGCAGACACCAAAATACATGACGTTGACCTAATACTCAAATTCATTATATATGTTGAATAAATAGAGAATGTCTTTGCAATGGTACTAAATACAAAATAAAAAAATAAAAAATGGTTTTATATGTAAATTGCAATTTATTTAATATGTCAAGTTCAAGGAACTGCCTTGTCACTTTGATCATACATGGAAGTGGAGCCTATAGTTTTAATTTAAAAGATTTGTTTTCAATAAATAAATCAAATTTATATTTACATTACAAGCATTAAATATAACACTGAAATGGTAAAAAAAAACGCAAATTATTATTAATAATATCAAATAAATGTCAGTCACCCAAAATTACGTCATTGGTGTTACTGCTACACAAAACGCTTTTATTTTGAAGTAATGTACTGTCTCTGAAGTGCCTCCTGTAACAAGAGATCATTTGAGGCAGTGCAGTGGACAAAGACATAAGGAAAGTCAGATACTTCTTACTTTGTTTGTTAAAGGTGTCATTTTATCTTCAAATGTTACATGCGTCTTTCAAGTCTGTCATTAGTGTTACTCATTGCATAGCCCTAGGGGTGAACATTTGAATGGGAAAATGTATTGTATTGAAGAGTTAAACGATTTTGATATTGACTGAAGCCATATTTGGTCTGACACATTGCAGCCATTTTGTTAAAATGGTAGTGTTTTCTCCAAATTGTCACTGGTGTTACCGTCACTGGTGTTACTCTTCTTCCTGGTAACACGTAACACCAGTGACATTCCTATTCTTTCACACACAGTGACGTCACGAGCTACCCACAATGCAACACGCGCCATATATATATATATATAAATACGCCATTTTCCTGGAGGTGCAAATATCCTGGAAGTGCTAATATAAACAGCTAGCTAACGTATCCAGGCAGAGCGCACTAGGTTTTTTTAATTAACGACCGAAGAAATCGCTGCATGTCTTCGGATTACATCTCTGGACTTGACGGGTGTGCTTTAGGTCGTTACCAGCGTAAACTAGAGCTGTGTGGGTTGTTGGATTGCCCTTACAGACTGCCTGCAGATGTATGGAAAAACGACAGTGGCCTTCGTCGATTTTGGCTGCATCTACGTCTAATTTCTGGAAACACCAGGTGAATACCCCACTTGTCACAATAATATTATCATGCCATTGCATATATGTGGTATTTTAGAGTTGACTAGATATTGATTAAGGCAATAGACTATGATATTCAGTACAGGAAGCTTAGCAACACCTAGACGGTGTACGGCTGCTTGCACCTCGCGTAAAACGGAGGATACCGGAAGTATGGTGTCGCGCTCGGCCCAATACCCGTATGTGTGTGTGAAAGAATACAAATAAGCTTTGTATTGTAGTGCCGTGAAAAGAGAGTCGGAGGCGGTGTATTAAGAATGGAGTTCCAATCTTTATTATCCATTACTATCAGAGAGGTTAACACATGCACTGCTCTGCCTGATGAGCTAGCAGGAATGGCAGCTAAAGCTACAGGTGTTCCCCACTAAAGGGTCCGTGTGGCAACACAATAAGCAAGGTGAATTATGTCCAATAACGTGTCACCACACAAACCCCCCCAGAATTCACACATAAACAAAATCAGCATGGCGGGGAGGAACGACACGCCGACCCCCACGACTCCTGAGCACGGGAGTCGGAAAAGTGACTTCCGCCTGTGCGGCCCCCGGAAGGGGAGGGACCGGAACAACAGGTCTTAAATCCGTGACAGGGGACGAGGCCGGGGGGCGGCCCCGTCGCGGAGGTCGAGCCAGCACCACAGGCTGGTCCAAGTCCAGGTGAGCAGCCTTCGACCGGTCCACCGAGACGTGCTCGGCCTTGCCACCCAGGTCGACCACCAGGTGCTTGTCCCCGTGCTCCAAGACCCGGAAAGGCCCATCATAAGGGGGCTGCAGGGGGCCTCTGTGCGCATCGTGCCGGATGAACACGTGCTCCGCCGAGCGGAGCTCTGCGGGAACCTGGGACACCTGAGTACCGTGCTGAGTAGTAGGGATCGGAGCAAAGGCCTCAGCGGCGTCCTGCAGGAAAGCCCTCTGGGCCGACGCCGACCAGGGAGCCAATGTGTTAGGGAGGAAATCCCCTGGAACTCTCAACGGCTGCCCGTAAACCATCTCAGCCGTAGAGCACTGCAGGTCTTCTTTAGGCGCAGTCCTCAGGCCCAGCATCACCCAGGGCAGCTTGTCGACCCAATTCCCGTCCTTAAGGCCGGCTTTGAGGGCCGCCTTCATGGAGTGATGGAAGCGCTCGCAGAGGCCGTTAGCCTGAGGGTGGTAAGCGGTGGTCCTGTGCAGCTTAACCCCCAAACCGCCTGCCACGGCGTTCCAGATGCGCCGAAAAGTCCTGAATGTGCGGCACCGGATAGCGGTCAGGCGTAGTGGCGTCGTTGAGTCGGCGGTAATCCCCGCACGGGCGGAACCCGCCGTTCGGTTTGGGGACGACGTGCAGGGGAGAAGCCCAAGGACTGTCGGAGCGGCGGACAATGCCAAGGCGCTCCATGGTTGCGAACTCCGCCCTCGCTACACCCAGCTTAGAAGGGTTCAACCGCCGGGCCCTGGCGTAGACAGGAGGCCCCTCGGTAGTGACGTGGTGCTCCACGCCATGCTTAGTGGTAAGCGCAGAGAAGGTGGGCAGCGACAGGTCTGGAAACTCGGCCAACAGTCTGAGAAACGTGTCTGCCCCTGACAGCGAGCCCGACAGCCCGTCATATGCTGCGCTGCCAAGTGTGCACACGAGGGAAGAAAACGTTAAGGCATCAACCAAACGCCTATTCTTAACGTCCACTAAGAGTCCATGAGCACACAAAAAAGCCGCTCCGAGGAGGGGAAAAGAAATGTCCGCTGTCACAAAATCCCAGCTGAAACGCTGTCCTCCGATGCACAAACACATAGGCCTCACGCCGTACGTGCCAACCGGACCACAGTTAGCCGTCGTCAATCGCGGTCCGTGCTCACCCCGGGTGACGTCTTCACTCGACGCTGGAACTACGCTCCGTTGAGCGCCCGTGTCACACAGAAAGAGGCTACCCGAAACGCTGTCGCTGACGAAGAGGAGCCTGCACGTGCCGCCGACGCTCAGGGCCACTACTGAGCACCGGCCCCTCCGTTTCCCGGGGGTTTGTAGCTGCACGGGGCGATGCATTTCTTCGCCATTGTCCCGAAACGTGCGTGGTAAAAGCACTCTCCGGTGTCTCCACGCCGGCTCGCCACAGCCGTGTCCGGCCTCCGCCACGCTTTCTTGACTGCAGATGGGCCGCTGAGTGTCGCGGCTAACGTCTCTGCACCGGGCTGTTGTGTAGCCAGGAAAAAACGATCTGCTTCCTCAGCCAAGGCACGGGGCTCCGCGACAGGCGTGTTGGCCAGCGCCGTCTGGACCCGGGGAGGCAAGTGACGCAGGAAAATCTCTGTGAATAATATCCGGGGATCTTCCCCCCCTAGCAGATTTAGCATTTTCTCCATTAGCTGGGAAGGCTTGCTGTCTCCTAGGCCTTGAATGTCAAGTATCTGGCGGGCCCTCTCCTTAGCAGATACGCTATGTCCTAAGGAGAAGGGCCTTAATCGCCTCATATTTGCCCTGGTGTGGGGGGTCTGTGATAAATCCCACCAACCTGGACGACGTGGAGCTCCCCAGCGCTGCTACCACATGGTAGTATTTCAGGTCCCCGTCACGGACCTGTCGGCAGGCGAAATGTGCCTCCATGTGTGCGAACCATGCCTCCGCGGCGTGCTCCCAGAATTCCGGCAGCTTTATGAAAACATCGCGCTCAGCCATGTTCGTTAATTTTCCGGAAACTTTCTCGGAAAAGTCAGGGTCACCAGTGTAGTGCCGTGAAAAGAGAGTCGGAGGCGGTGTATTAAGAACAGAGTTCCAATCGTTATTATCCATTACTATCAGAGAGGTTAACACATGCACTGCTCTGCCTGATGAGCTAGCAGGAATGGCAGCTAAAGCTACAGGTGTTCCCCACTAAAGGGTCCATGTGGCAACACAATAAGCAAGGTGAATTATGTCCAATAACGTGTCACCACAGCATAAAGTATAAAAATAATAAAAATAATAAAAATATTTTAAGCTCTACTTGTTGTGGATTCATCAAGTTAAGAGTTAGTTATTGCTATTTAACAGGTTTTAGATGTTTTTAGAAGGAATATATTTCAGCAGATTTACCACCCAGATTCCACCTTTTCTGGAGAATGACCCAGCTGTATTAAAGTCCGAGTGGAAACAGTCGTGAGTAAATCTGATTTAGTCGGGAGAAATGCGGGAGAAATATGACCCCAGGAGGAAACCGGGAGAGGGCAATTAAATCGGGAGTCTCCCGTGAAAATCAGGAGGGTTGGCAAGTATGGTTTGAACCCTGTGACCCTAATCTCAACCTGTTGCTTTTCCGTCTTCCATTTGCTTCAGGCCACCTGCACTGAGAGACAGCAAGCGCATTTCGTGGCATCTGCAGGCAGTGGCAAGTACTTCCGGCAACTGCCACAGAGGCCGCTACTCTCTGTGGTATCTGTGGCAAGTACTTCCGGCATATGCCACAGATGCCACAACTTGCCGAGTCATCTGCCGCTGCTGAACGGGAGTTGCCACAAGATAGTAAGAGAAGGTTTACTGTAGCTGCCACTCGCCTTCCGTGGCAAATGCTGCTATTTAAACCCGTATTTATCGTGTAAAATGTCGCTGTTTAGGCATGACTTTATCGAACTGATCTGTACACAGGACTGATGATCTGTGGGTTGGGTTGTAACGGAATACATGTAACGGCGTTACGTAATCAGAATACAAAAATCAAGTAGCCTAACTGTATTCAGCTCGCGTTACATTTGAAAAACAACTAATTTGATTACAGTTACTTTCGTAAACCTGAAGTGAATACATTTTGGAATACTTATTGGAATTATTGGTGGTAAAGTTGGTAAAAAATATTTAAAAATACAGATTTCCGTATTCTGAGGCTCTGAGCCCCATTTATTTTCCTCACAGACGGCAACAAAAGTCCGAAATTATACGATTTCAAATAAAAGCAATAATTGTGGCTTGATATTGAGTAAGAACATGTTTTTATGAACCACACAGCTTCCGGTCTCCCACGACCCGACCGGAGAAAAAGACGTGCTGCAGGCAGTAGAAATACATTGCTTTTAAAATCGTGCTGTGCAACACGAAAAAAAGGGTCAAATCGTGTTAGTGAACACGAATCAATAGATTAAAAATCGTGTTGGTGAACACGAAATGCCGTGAGACTGGGTTGAAATATAACTGTCCTTTGCCTAATTTATAAAGTAAACCTTAGCATCTCAATAGCAGTGGCAACTGCAATCAGTTACAGCTGCCCTAAGTCTGTAGCCAAGTCTAATAACACCAGTGTACACGTTGCTGTGTCAATACAGATATTTATTTGTTAATTATTTGTCTTTACTAGTCATAATACACCTGGTTTATCGTAGCAAGCAGTGGAAACTCCTCTCAAGAAGCGACAATTGCCAAGGGCGTTGCAACCCTCACTCGCCAATATTTCATCATAAATATAGCCCGTTTGTTTATTTTAGCAAACCATGCTCCAAGTAAAATTGAATAGAAATGATAATGTATAATCTTTTTGAAAAATAGAGATCGCACATCAGTCCTGTGTACAGATCAATTCGATAAAGTCATGCCTAAACAGCGACATTACACGATAAATACAGGTTTAAATAGCAGCATTTGCCACGGAAGGCGAGTGGCAGCTACCGTAAACCTTCTCTTACTCTGGCATCTTGTGGCAACTCCCGTTGAGCAGCGGCAGATGCCTCGGCAAGTTGTGGCATCGGTGTCATATGCCGGAAGTACTTGCCACTGCCTGCAGATGCCACGAAATGAGACAGGCCCTACTGCCTGCACTTCACACACGTGCACAAATACACACAACGAGGAACCGTGAAGGGCAGTTGGCTCCTCCACTCATCCATCTGAGGTTTTGAACTTCCTCATTCCGCCTTCCCCACTCACAAGATGTTAGAAACTGAACTAGCAAAGCCTTTCCCAAGAGGACAAAGACATTTTCATAATAGAGCTCCGTCACCATCCAATAATGCTTTCATTCAAATTCAACTGTAGATCCAGAACTCAGGAGGGCTTAATGAGAAATGGCAAATTCAGCTAAAATGTCTTCGTCATTTTCAATTAATTCCCCAATGAATAAAGATAGAGGCTTAGTAAAACAAGAGCCGACTCCCTGAGCTGATGTAATATAGTTATGCAATTTCTAAATCCACTTACATTTGATCTGAGTGTTAAAAGAGAACTTAGCCTTCAGTAGCCTTTTCAGTTTGTGTGCTTTTTGGGCTTCTTACCACTAAAGCATCAGCTTCCCCTGAATCAATCAGTCGATATTCTACTCTGTTTCACTTGCAGAAGAAAACATGGCTCAAAGGAAATAGAAACAGGCTCCCTGGTCAACACACTCTCACTCCATAATCGTCCAGGAGCGACGTTTGGTCAGTGTCCGTGGCGTGCAGTTGTGACGCTCCTAGGCTCCTTCAGCTTCATAAAGGGACGCAAATAGCTTTCAACTGATTGCAATGTATTCCCATCTGCGGCGGGATTTGACGCTCATGGAAGCACGGCATTCGTTTGTGTCGGCTGCCCTTAAAGGCAATGTGAGCGTCCATTCTCATTGGATAACGGAGAATTGTACACCCGGAAGTAAGTATTCCCCTTACTGTCGATTAATTTTACAGTGATATCTGCACTACTCATCGACTAAAAAGCACCAGATTATCCTTGTTAATTACACAACATTGATTGGTTTAAATTGTGTGCAATGCTTTTGTATTTTTCCATTCGGAGAAACAAATATTTTTTCGGAGTAAAGGATGGCAGAAGACACTACACTACCCAGAATCCCCAACTATCGTTTAGGACTACACCATGTGTTCTATTTGACAAACCCCTTTTTTTTTTTCACCATTCATTCCAATGGCTGGCGTCTATGTCACGTGATCTTCAAATTTCTCCCTGCAGAAAAAAAAACATGGCCGAACTTCGTTTTATTCTCGGTGGAAAATGCCTATTTAAAGTTAGTTTGGCCATTAAAATGCGTTTTGATGTCATTTGATGCGAGAAATATGAGTTGTTATTTCAGATTATGTGTGCAGTGGATGTCCATGATCTTTAGTTTGCTAGTTATTACGAAGATTACTTCAGGAAATTGCGTCCATAGAACGTTTTCATTGTTACCAAGGTGGTTGCTAGGGACGCTGCTATCGATATTATTTCTGTTATGTTGTGTAACTGTTTAATGGTGTTATCTTTATTGCTACCCCCCTTCCCCGTCAATGTATAGTGTTGGTCCACAGCGCAAACGTATTATAATCCGCATCTAAAGATACATTATTTTCCCCTGTGCAATTCCAGTCTCACATCTCACAGCACATCGTTATTAACAAATACCGGAAACAGACCGAAAACATTTAAAAAATATATATATATACTTTATTCCGAGTGTGCTTGCTTTTCTCTTTGAAAGTCATTACATACCGGCATTGTAATACACGGTTCGGCTGCATTAAATATTACATATCAGCCGTAGTTCTGTATTTATAGAGCCCTGATGAGAAGACTTCTAGACAAACATGAGGAACTGAAAACGTGACGTGGATCATAAATATCTCAGCCATTAAACAACATCTTACATTTCTTTTCACACAATACGTCTCCTTGCAGTATCAACACTAATTCGGCTGACTTTTATATTTGATCCAATTGGTAGATAGGCTGTATTTACACCATAAAGGTGCACAGCTGATATAAAGGGACACCTAGTGGTTGAAGCATGTTATTGAATTTCATTATTTTTATTATTAGATATTAATAGGATCCCTATAAAGTATATTCATTACTCGTTATTCTCTACTAATAGTTAATTAAAGACTGTATATAATGACTATTTTGCACATCCCTTTCAAGATTTTATGATTTTCTAAGGTTTATTGACATATCATATTCACAAATGGTGTAGTTATGCATTGAATGAAAAACTTGGGTCGCAGGTTCCTCAATAGTGCATTACAAGACATCTATCAATATTTGTGCATACCTCCAGCAATGTTAACTATGTTGAAGCACTTATTTTAACTGATATTATACATAATGTATTATACTCTTATAAGATGTATGTAGATATTTCATCTCCGGCCTTGTCAGGTATTGAACAATCAATACATAAAGAACACAGAATTGTTAAATATAAAACACACCCGTTCAAATCCAGTTTTGGACAGTCTGCCGTGGTTCCATCCCATTTCAAATGCTGTTCGACGCTCGGCGTAACCCTCGGAGCACACTCTCCAATCACAGAGCTTGAGGACTATCACGGGGTTTGTCAAGCGAAGCGGAGAGAATACTTACTTCCCGGTGTAATATTCTCTAAAGCAAATGAGCTGCTCCGACCCTCGGTCCTGACGGACTCCAACTTGTGTTTATTAATCAAACAAATAAATAAACACAAGGATAATTATGTGTTATTGTTGAGTAAATGGAGAATTGCACAGGGAAAATAACGTAGGCTATCTATGCCACAATTTTAGATGCGGATTTTGTTAAACTAATATGTTTACGCTGTGGACCAACACTATACATTGACGGGGAAGGGGGTAGCAATAAAGATAACACCATTAAACAGTTACACAACCAACAGAAATAATATCGATAGCAGCGTCCCTAGCAACAAGTAACAAGTAGTTAATAATAATAAAAGGCATTTTAAACAATCATTAAAAAGCAACACAATCCACCTGCATTGCATTACTCTAAACGTGTAATAACATGCTTTAACCAGTAGGTGGTTTGGGTTAAAAAGCTGTCAAGTTTACAGTGTTAACAAAATAAAATATACTGCTCTTTCTGGTTGAGTTTACGACGGATATATTTAGTTATTGTTTTTGATATTTGTAACACAAAAGTGATGGGAAAAACCCACAGCAACACAGAAAAGATGGTCTTAACATGACCCAGCGCTCTAGTAGTTAATAAAAAACAATAATATCAAAACAAAATATTACTACTAACTTTATTGTGAAATTCAAACTGAACGGTAAAAGAATAGTTTCCGGTCTATCCTGAGCCCGATCTGTAGATAAAGAAAAATAAAGAACTACGACAGATGTGTAATATATTTAATGCAGCCGAACCATTTATTACAATGCATTCATGTGATGACTTTCAAAGAGTAAAGCAAGCACTGCTGAATAAAGTATGATTTTATCTTACGAAACGTTTTTTTCTCATATTGAATGCAGTTGGAGGTCAACCAATCACAGAGCTTGAGGACTAATCACGGGGTTTGTCAAACAGAGCACATGGTGTAGTCCTAAACGATAGCTGGGGATTCTGGGTAGTGTAGTGTCTTCTGCCATCCTTTACTCCGAAAAAATATTTGTTTCTCCGAATCGAAGGGGAAAAATACAAAAGCATTGCACACAATTTAAACCAATCAATGTTGTGTAATTAACAAGGATAATCTGGTGTTTTTTAGTCGATGAGTAGTGCAGATATCACTGTAAAATCAATCGACAGTAAGGGTAATACCTACTTCCGGGTGTACAACGGGTATAGATCGTCTTTGTTCATGCTGTTGCTGCTCCAGATCAATTCCGTGCTTTTACAAGAGCTCAGGAGTTAACCTGCTGCACTGCTAGATAATGGATAAGGTGGCACAGGTGACCTACAAGTGACACAAACAGTCACCATGAGGCTCACAGCTCCACATTGATTGGTTCCTGCTTATTCTTGCACATGTTCCTATAGCTGAAGCAGGAACCACACAGAAGCACTTCATATGAGAAAAAATCACTCATCACCTTGGCTTTTGTATTACAAATTACTTTCAGTATCTAGTTCATACCACTGTATTCCGTTAATTTGCTTTGCTTAAATAATAAAACAAGTAATGAAGGTAAGAGGTTAGCTCCTCATATTTGTCAATTAAGGAAGGATTGATATTCCATTGTAAGGGTTGGGAGTGTTACTCTAAAAATATATTTTGTTACAATTACTATTCGCATGTAAAGTGTTTTAATCAGTAACGTAATCTGAGTGTCACAAAATGAAAGTATGGAGGATTACCTCAATATCTAATGCAATGCAAAAAAATGTGTAAGACAACAGAACAATGTGAACTTAGAAAAGAGGAAATCACGCTGTTTTAGTTTAATACATAAATTAAAAGCAAACAGTATTTGTTTTAATAAATCAGGCGTCTACCTACTGGCATTAAAACAATATAAACATAATGGAATGAACCCAGATGAAAACCAAAAAGAAAATGCACACTGTTCATCTACATAATAATGAGTTCATTTGTATTTTAAAATGTATTGTAACATTGTATTCCTGCTTTTAAATTGTTTATAAATGCACCAGTAATCTGATTGCATCTCTTTTTAATGTAACTGTGAGAGATTCCTTTTTTGGATCCTGATGACGTAATCCTGTTCCATGTAATCTGTTACTCCCCAGAGGATGGTACAAACCGTTCATAGACCTATGAACATTTCTGCTTAAACAATCAGTGGGCCACAAAATCATTAGGATGCAGCTGCTGGGGCCCATAAATATCCACTGAAGATAGTATGAAATATTCTAGCACATACAAGATTTAACCTCAGGTTTCCTCCAGAGGCAAATGTGAAGCCCTCAGTGCTTTTTATGGCAATGTTTTCATTAGACGTTTCATGTGTACAATTGGAAGCTTGACTTTATGGTGGTGCTAGACCAAGAGATTACTACAATCATCCTCTGGGGACCCTGAATATTGACACAAACCAGAACAGTGAAGGATTTGCTATTTGTCTTTGTCATAGAGCTTTATTGTTGTTCAATCTCATCAATGAGACGCACTGTTGCACTGCTGACCTGTTCCTGAGATTACTTACACTCAATCCCATACTGTTCCGTTCTGCTGCAAAAACACTAAATAATACATATTTAGACTAGAGCCAAATGCAGATTCACCCGCAGCGGAATATAGTTTAAAAAACAAATTCTCCTGTTTTAGAAACGTTTGTTACAAATCTGCATTAACCAGCTGTTTGAATAACTGAAACTGTTTACATGTGACATGCTTGATTAAAAAGTTAACCTAAACCCGCTCTAACTATTAGCTTTATTAAAGAGGGAGGTCTTCAACACTCCCTTGAAAAGCATACATAACATTTGTATTTCTGCATAATAATTTCCATCAATGCATTGGCCCACTGCCAACCCAAACACATGCAAACACATTTAGGAGACCAACACACTGGTCTGTATAGACTGCTTCCTCCTATGTTACTTCTAGCGGTGTCAGTGAGTCTGAGTGTGTGTGTGAAACCATCCTGTTGCCTCTCTATATGGTGACTCAGTGACAGCATGCCCAAAGCTCATCCAGGCAGCAGGAGGTGTCGCACGCTAATGTACGGAGGAGAGGGCGGTGGGTAAATGGAGCTTGACTTTTGGTGGAGGCTCAGGTTGGGATGCAGCTGCATGGGGTTCTGGTTTGTTGAAAAGGGGCTTTGTACAAAAGAACAGAGGTTTGTCGGTTCCTTCCTCATGAAACATGCATGAGGTGAGATAATTCACAATGTAGTCCTATAATATTCATGAGGTAGCTGAACGTTGCGGGAAATGTTTTAAACTGTGTTCTGTATTTTAAGGTGCTGTTAAAAAAGATTTGAATTTAGGGCCACATCTCTCATGTTTGGATCTCTGGTGTATTCTTCTTCTATGAAGTTGAAACTGCATTCCTTCAATGTGTCATCTCACTATGACATCTTATGCGTTATTCAGACAGACTTATCCAAGCTCCTCCAGAGCCAAATAATACATTATAAAACGGACAAGTCAAATCAAGCAATCTGATTTGTTCTTAGCCGTGATATACTGAGCGTATACCACGGGTAGAATTGTAAGTTACTTTTCACAACAAATCAGTATCCCTCCGCGTCTGAGAAAAACAGTATACCGTTGGGCTGAAAAGCAAACAGCTTGCAGTTTGCTTTTCATACTGGAACAAGAAAGCAGCGGAGAAGTAACGGGGCAGAAACCCTCCTTTTTACGCAGCGGTCCAGACATAGACATCATACGGCAAAACATATTCAGTGTGCAATTCCTTTGGCATTAGGGCAGGGATATCTACTGTAGATACTTTCCAAGGTTTGACATAATGAGTTGTGCTACTTTTAAAGCAAGCAACGATGTTTTCAAATCTGTAATCAAAGAGGTCCGCAAAAACAATATCGACCAATCAGATTGCTTGATTTGACTTGTCAGTTTTATAAATATATTTACATTTCTTCCATTACGAAACAAACTTACAAAGCATAAGAAGGAAACATTTAACATTAACTTCGACCTCCGGGGGGGTCTTACTATGGCGGAGTGGATTGAGGAGTGCCTATCTCCAGAAGAAAAACCACCTAAACGACGACATGCAGAGCTACGTGAAGAGCAGGTAGACCAACTGGAAAATTACCACCATTCAAAAGCTTTCTGATGCGGGTCTTGAAACAAAGCAGAGAAATGATGACCGTTAGTGGCCACAGGTGCGTATACTCTCTCCAGAGCTACTGGAATCCCAATCTCGGGGACCGGAGAAAGTAGAGCAATATTCTCGCCACGCCAAGCAACAGCCTAGAACAACCTCAACCTATACAAGTAACCACGTCAGCCATGCTACTGATGCTGGACTGTTTTTCAGTGGGTGCACAATAAACGGCAACATACAAATGAATGTAAATAAATAGCCAAATAATGGATCAACGCTCTCTGTCTAATATGTTCGCTAGCTGTTAGTGTTGTTGCATAGCAACCACCTCGCTCTATGTTTCAACACATTCTCACTCCATAATCGTCCAGGAGCTACGTTTGGTCAGGGTCCCGTGGCGTGCAGTTGTGACGCTCCTAGGCTCCTTCAGCGTCATAAAGGGACGCAAATAGCTTTCAACTGATTGCGATGTATTCCCATCTGCGGCGGGATTTGACGCTCATGGAAGCATGGCATTCGTTTGTGTCGGCTGCCCTTAAAGGCAATGTGAGCGTCCATTCCCATTGGATAACGGATAATTGTACACCCGGAAGTAAGTATTCTCCTTACTGTCGATTGATTTTACAGTGATATCTGCACTACTCATCGACTAAAAAACACCAGATTATCCTTGTTAATTACACAACATTGATTGGTTTAAATTGTGTGCAATGCTTTTGTATTTTTCCCCTTCGATTCGGAGAAACAAATGTTTTTTCGGAGTAAAGGATGGCAGAAGACACTACACTACCCAGAATCCCCAGCTATCGTTTAGGACTACACCATGTGCTCTGTTTGACAAACCCCGTTTTTTTCACCATTCATTCCAATGGCTGGCGTCTATGTCACGTGATCTTCAAATTTCTCCCTGCAGAAAAAAAACATTACATTACATTGGATTTAGCTGACGCTTTTATCCAAAGCGACTTACAATAAGTGCGTTCGACCAACAAAATACAAACTTGAAGAAAACAGAATCATATAAGTACATCATGTTTCATAGAGCAAAAACATTTCAAGTGCTACTCAACTGGCTTTAGGTAAGCCAGTCCTTTATTAGTATATAAGTGCTTTGTTAATAAATCTATCGCTCGAAGTGGAGTCGAAAGAGATGAGTTTTCAGTCTGCGCCGGAAGGTGTGTAAGCTTTCTGCTGTCCTGATTTCAATGGGGAGCTCATTCCACCATTTTGGAGCCAGGATAGCAAACCCACGTGTTTTTGCTGATGGGAACTTGGGTCCCCTTCGCAGCGAGGGTGCAGCGAGCCGTTTGGTTGATGCAGAGCGGAGTGCACGTGCTGGGGTGTACGGTTTAACCATGTCCTGGATGTAGGAAGGGCCAGATCCATTCGCAGCATGGTACGCAAGTACCATTGTCTTGAAGTGGATTCTAGCAGTTACCGGAAGCCAGTGGAGGGAGCGGAGGAGCGGCGTGGTGTGGGAGAATTTAGGAAGGTTGAAGACCAGACGAGCCGCTGCATTCTGGATGAGCTGCAGAGGTCGGATGGCACATGCAGGTAGACCAGCCAGGAGGGAGTTGCAGTAGTCTAGGCGTGAGATGACGAGAGCCTGGACCAGAACCTGCGTCGCTTTCTGAGTCAGCTGGGGACGTATCTTCCTGATGTTGTAAAGCGTGTATCTGCAGCAGCGGGTTGTAGCAGCTATGTTTGCAGTGAAGGACAGGTTGTTATCTAGGGTCACACCCAGATTCCTTGCAGTCTGAGTCGGGGAAACAATAGAGGTGCCGATGTTGATTGTTAGGTCAAGAGTGGGACAATATTTTCCCGGAAGGAAAAGCAGTTCAGTCTTGTCAAGGTTGAGCTTGAGGTGATGAGCAGACATCCACTGAGAGATGTCAGCTAGACAAGCAGAGATGCGTGCGACGACCTGGGTCTCTGAGCGGGGAAAGGACAGAATCAATTGGGTGTCGTCAGCGTAGCAGTGGTATGAAAAACCATGCGGGCTAATGACAGATCCGAGCGAGTTTGTGTACAAGGAGAAGAGGAGGGGACCAAGAACAGAGCCCTGAGGGACCCCTGTAGTTAATTGACAAGGGTCGGACTCCGACCCTCTCCAAGTAACCCTGTAGGTGCGGTCTTTGAGGTATGAGGTGATGAGGGAAAGTGCAGAGCCTGAAACTCCAAGTTCTTGGAGAGTGCGAAGGAGGATCTGATGATTCACCGTGTCGAATGCAGCAGACAGGTCCAAAAGGATGATGACAGAGGAGAGGGAGGCTGCTTTAGCAGTGTGCAGTTCCTCAGTGACAGCAAGGAGGGCAGTTTCTGTGGAGTGACCTGCCTTGAAACCAGACTGGTGCGGATCCAGAAGGTTGTTCTGATGGAGATAGCAGGAGAGTTGTTTAAAGACAGTGCGTTCAAGTGTTTTAGACAGGAACGGGAGGAGAGAGACAGGCCTGTCGTTTATAACATCAGACGGGTCGAGAGTGGGTTTCTTTAGGAGAGGGTTTACTCTTGCCTCCTTGAGACTGTTTGGAAAGTGACCAGAAGTTAGAGAAGTGTTGATGAAATGGGAGAGAAACGGTAGAATATCAGGAGCGATAGTCTGAAGGAGGTTTGAAGGGATAGGGTCCAGAGGACAGGTGGTAGGGCGGGCAGAGGTAATGAGGGTAAGAACCTCACTTGGAGAGAGAGGGGAAAAGGAGGTCAGTGTGTGGGTGAAAGGAGGGTCTGGTGACCCAGCGGCAGTGACGTGCGGTGAGGTTCATGGCTGGTGAGGCACTGACTCTTTCAGAGTCAGATTTACAAATATCATATTTTGACCATAATCGACATATTCGGTTATTTTCAAAAGCTTTTTTAGTCTGATGCTTCGATTCATTTTAAACAGACCGTTCAACAAAAGGATACCCAAAATCTAAATATTGGATTGTTCTTTCTTAGTAAGATCCCATTTTCATTACAATTGGGGTCTTACCTTGACTTGAAGATGAAGTCCATGCTTTCCTTCTGGACAACAATCTCTATTACTTTTTTGTAAAAGTCCTCCTTATCTTCCTCTAGTTTCAAAAGTCTAGTTTGTTGTTTGCGTCGCGTCTACCGCCATGGTCTACCCCGTCTCTACGTAGAATAACAGTAGCAACAAGAACCTGTGGGCTCACTTGCGCCCCCTTCAGTGCGGCAGAGGTTATGGCTGCCTCCCCTGGTGCTTTTGTCATTGCCGTTGTATGATGAGACCAGCGAGCCTAAATATCATATACACGTGAAATAAGTTATTTAGAGACTATGGATGGCGAGGATAAATGTAATAAAGGGATCTACAAACATTACATTGGTGACATACAGTGAGATGGTGCAGGCATGCGCTTAGGGCCTGCTTTCCAGCCAGTTTATGTGGGGTGACGCATTCTGAGGTGAGGCAGATCTCATCTGTGCCTCACCTCACCACACAGTAACTGGCTTGAGCGCGCTCACAAAATAAGTGCCCGCGTTAAATTAGTGCCCGCGCTCCAGCCAGTTACTGTGGGCTTACGTGAGGCAGAGCTCGTCCCTGCCTCACTTCTCATCGCTACCCGTAGTTTTAGCGGAGGAGCTCTGCAAATTTGCTGATTTTGACTATAAAAAGCGATTGGAATCATACAGAAATCACATTTACAAGTTACAACACAGATCAGTGGAGACATTTTATTATTATTACTATTTAGTTTTTCTTTAGTTGTTTTTCGTTACATTGGAGTATGACAGGTGAGGCTCTGCCTCCCCTGCCTCCCCTGACTGCACGTCGCTGCCCAGCGGTAAGTAGAGGTGAGTCAGAAAAAGAAGAGCGAATATCAACCTTTTTTTCAAAGTGGTTAACAAAGTCGCTTGACAGAAGGGAGGAGGGGGAAGGGGCTTTGGGGGGGTCCAGGAGGGAGGAGAAGATGGAAAATAGTTTTTTGGGATTGGAATAGGAAGATTGGATCTTATCTTGAAAGAAAGTGCTTTTTGCCTGAGAGATCGAAGCAGAGAAAGAGGAGAGGAGAGCCTGATAGGTTAGGAGGTCGTCTTGGTGTTTGGATTTCCACCGTTTCCGCTCTGCTGCCCGAAGGACGGTTCTATTAGCACGCAGTGCGTCATTTAGCCAGGGAGCAGGAGGGGACTGACGAGCCTGCCGAGATGTGAGAGGACAGAGCGAGTCCAGAGAGGATGAGAGAGTAGAGAGGAGAGTTTCTGCAGCAGAGTTTGGAGGTAGGAGTTGGAACGAGTCAGAGGAAGGGAGGGCTGAGAGAACCAATGAGGCAAGGGTAGAGGGGGAGAGAGAACGAAGGTTACGGCGGACAGGTGCAGGATGAGAAGAGATTAGTTCGTTATGTTTGGAAAGGGGTAGAGAGAATGAAATGAAGAAGTGATCGGATGTGTGGAGCGGGTTTACAGAGAGGTTAGAAGTAGTGCAGTTCCTTGAGAATATGAGATCAAGGACATTGCCAGCTTTATGAGTTGGTGGGGAAGGAGACAGTGAGAAAGCAAAGGCGGTTAACAGAGATGTTAGTTCGTCTATCTTCCCCGTCTGGAGGTTGAAGTCTCCGAGAAGTACAGCGGGAGGGCCAGTTTCAGGGATGTGTGAGAGGAGATTATCTAATTCCTCCAAGAAGTCCCCCAAGGCGCCTGGTGGACGGTAGAGAACAACAATGGTTAATTGTATAGGATGGGTTACTGTGACGGCATGGAATTCAAAGGTGGAAGGAGTGAAGTTAGGTAGCTTGAAGAGGGAAAAGCTCCATTTGGGAGAGAGCAGGAGACCAGTGCCACCTCCTCTGCCAGTGGGTCTGGGTGTATGGGAGAAGGAATATGCTGTGGAAAGAGCTGCTGGGGTGGATGTGTTGGATGGAGTAATCCACGTCTCAGTGAGAGCAAGGAAATCCAGAGACTGCAGGTAAGCGTAGCCAGAGATGAAGTCAGCCTTAGGAACAGCTGACTGGCAGTTCCACAGGCAGCCTGAAACTAGATGTTGGATGTCAGTGGAGCATGTGGGATAGACGAGAGCAGGCCGGTTATATCGATTAGGAGATACACGGGGCCAGTGATAATTGCGAGACGACACATGAACAGGAATGGAGAAAATACACATGATGAGCATGAGGGGCTAAACAACCAAATAAAATAAAACACCAGCGATACTTAGTTCAATCAAAGTAGGATTTGCCTCCTCTTTGCCACCCTCGTGACTCCAGCAGGACTCTATTGTCTTCGTCTGTCTGACGCTCCAGGAAAGTGCTACCTAAAAATGGACACCTGATTGCTGAGTTCTCACAGCTGTGGGGCCACGCCCCTTTAATTAGTTAACTCTCTGCAGCTGGTGGCCCTCAAAAGGAAGTCTAGACTGGCTCTCTCCTGAGTTGCTATTGTGTCTTTTCAGTGGCCCAATGGTTTTACAATTACATTGAACCCTAAGTTATAAAGTTATGAGTTTAACCCTTAATACAGTTACACCTACTCAATAAAGCTCTTAGTATTCTACAAATGTTTAAATCAAAGTTAACCCTAGCAGTCAGTTAGTTCAGTTTTAAGGTTTCAGTCAAATTACTTGTCCCAAGTTTCTGCCTGACAGATACTGTAGCGGTTTTGAGATTTAAAATCACAATTTCAGTCAGATCAACTACAGATCATTTATACAGAGTACACACACTGAAACAGAGAAGTCTAAAGACAGAATGTTACTCACACAATTCTAGAAGTCACCAGTTGTTATCCTGTCAAAATCGAGTTGCACACTGGAACATGGCCGAACTTAGTTTTATTCTCGGTGGAAAATGCCTATTTTAAAGTTAGTTTGGCCATTAAAATGCGTTTTGATGAGATTTGATGCGAGAAATATGAGTTGTTATTTCAGATTATGTGTGCAGTGGATGTACATGATCTTTACTTTGCTAGTTATTACGAAGATTACTTCAGGAAATTGCGTCCATAGAACGTTTTCATTGTTTCCAAGGTGGTTGCTAGGGACGCTGCTATCGATATTATTTCTGTTATGTTGTGTAACTGTTTAATGGTGTTATCTTTATTGCTACCCCCTTCCCCGTCAATGTATAGTGTTGGTCCACAGCGCAAACGTATTAGTTTAGCAAAATCCGCATCTAAAGATACGTTATTTTCCCCTGTGCAATTCCAGTCTCACATCTCAGAGCACATCGTCAACAACAAATACCGGAAACAGACCGAAAAAATGAATACTTTATTCCGAGTGTGCTTGCTTTTCTCTTTGAAAGTCATCACATAACGGCATTGTAATACACGGTTCGGCTGCATTAAATATTACATATCTGCCGTAGTTCTCTATTTATAGAGCCCTGATGAGAAGACTTCTAGACAAACACGAGAAACTGCCACCAACACTGAAAACATGACGTGGATCATAAATATATCAGTAATTAAACAACATCTTAAATGTATTTTCACACAATACGTCTCCTTGCAGTATCAACACTAATTCGGCTGACTTTTATATTTGATCCAATTGGTAGATAGGCTGTATTTACACCATAAAGGTGCACAGCTGATATAAAGGGACACCTAGTGGTTGAAGCATGTTATTGAATTTCATTATTTTTATTATTAGATATTAATAGGATCCCTATAAAGTATATTCATTACTCGTTATTCTCTACTAATAGTTAATTAAAGACTGTATATAATGACTATTTTGCACATCCTTTTCAAGATTTCAAGATTTTCTAAGGTTTATTGACATATCATAGTCACAAACGGTGTAGTTATGCAATGAATGAACAACTTGGGTCGCAGGTTCCTCAACAGTGCCAAGACATCTAACAATATTTGTGCATACCTCCAGCAATGTTAACTATGTTGAAGCACTTATTTTAACTGATATTATACATATGTATTAGCCTATACTCTTATAAGATGTATGTAGATATTTCATCTCCGGCCTTGTCAGGTATTGAACAATCAATAAATAAAGAACACAGAATTGTTAAATATAAAACACAGAATTTGTGTGATTATACTAAATGATTTACAAATAAACACCACTGCATATTTACAACTGTTACACATGCTGATGTAACGCAAATGTTTCCAACTTGGGATCAATAAAGTATATCTTATCTTAAGATGATCGATGGCGACTGCCATATTTGCAAAATTTGCCTCTGAACCTTGACAAGTGCATGTTTCAGGCTTATCAATTAATGTATTGTAATGTAATGTTATCAATTAACAACAGGAGGGGTCACAAACATAAGACCAGCTGTTAAATAAAGCTCTTCTGACCTTAGCTGGCATGTGGGTATATATATTAATGCTGCCCATTATGGGCACAAGCAATTTTCACCCATTTATTAATTATATGTTTTCAATTTGAGTGTTTCCTATCCCCTTTGGAGTCTGCCGTGGTTCCATCCCATTTCAAGTGCTGTTCGACGCTCGGCGTAACCCTCGGAGCACACTCTCCAATCACAGAGCTTGAGGACTATCACAGGGTTTGTCAAGCGAAGCGGAGAGAATACTTACTTCCCGGTCTAATATTCTCTAAAGCAAAGGAGCTGCTCTGACCCTCGGTCCTGACGGACTCCAACTTGTGTTTATTAATCAAACAAATAAATAAACACAAGGATAATTATGTGTTATTGTTGAGTAAATGGAGAATTGCACAGGGGAAAATAACGTAGGCTATCTATGCCACAATTTTAGATGCAGATTTTGTTAAACTAATACATTTGCGCTGTGGACCATATATTGACAGGGAAGTGGGTAGCAATAAAGATAACACCATTAAACAGTTACACAACACAACAGAAATAATATCGATAGCAGCGTCCCTAGCAACAAGTAGTTAATAATAATAAAATACATTAAGAAAAAGGCATTTTAAACAGTCATTAAAAAGCAACACAATCCACCTGCATTGCATTACTCTAAACGTGTAATAACGTGCTTTAACCAGTAGGTGGTTTGGGTTAAAAAGCTGTCAAGTTTACAGTGTTAACAAAATAAAATATACTGGATATATATTTAGTTATTGTTTTGATATTTGTAACACAAAAGCGATGGAAAAAACCCACAGCAACACAGAAAATATGGTCTTAACATGACTCAGCGCTCTAGTAGTTAATAAAAAACAATAATATCAAAACAATATATTACTAACTTTATTGTGAAATTCAAACTGAACGGTAAAAGAATAGTTTCCGGTCTATTCTGAGCCCGATCTCTGTAGAAAAATAAAGAACTACGACAGATGTGTAATATATTTAATATATTATTTATTACAATGCATTCATGTGATGACTTTCAAAGACTAAAGCAAGCACTGCTGAATAAAGTATGATTTTATCTTTTCCGAAACGTTTTTTTTTCATATGGAATGCAGTTGGAGGTCAACCAATCACTGAGCTTGAGAACTAATCACGGGGTTTTTCAAACAGAGCACATGGTGTAGTCCTAAACGATAGCTGGGGATTCTGGGTAGTGTAGTGTCTTCTGCCATCCTTTACTCCGAAAAAATATTTGTTTCTCCGAATCGAAGGGGAAAAATACAAAAGCATTGCACACAATTTAAACCAATCAATGTTGTGTAATTAACAAGGATAATCTGGTGTTTTTTAGTCGATGAGTAGTGCAGATATCACTGTAAAATCAATCGACAGTAAGGGGAATACTTACTTCCGGGTGTACAATTCTCCGTTATCCAATGGGAATGGACGCTCGCATTGCCTTTAAAGGCTTCCATGAGCGTCAAATCCCGCCGCAGATGGGAATACATTGCAATCAGTTGAAAGCTATTTGCGTCCCTTTATGAAGCTGAAGGAGCCTAGGAGCGTCACAACTGCACGCCACGGGACCCTGACCAAACGTCGCTCCTGGACGATTATGGAGTGAGAGTGTGTTGGTTTTGTGCAGAAGGCAACGGAGGGACTATTTTATTTTGAACATCAATATTTACTAATAAAAACTATTTAAATTAGAGTGTGTATTTTTCTTTCATATTGCCACACTTGGTAACCGTTTTATAAAAGCAATAGCTCACTTCAGGCCGTGATATATGCTCATTATATCACAGCTAAGGGGGGTGGTTCGGCCCGACGCGGCTGTCGTGAGCTATTGCTTAATTATATAACAGTTCTCACAGGCTGAGGGCTCATGATTAATACACTGAATGTAGAAATATGTAAGATTGGTTGAGGTAATAGATTGGCCCTTAAAGAAATGTATTGCTCACACACAAATCAACAGAAAACATAATTCTGTTACAAATGTTACAACTGCTCTTTGATTGAGCTTTTATCCCTCAATTTCCAAAATAAAAAAAGTTAATTATTACATATGTTTGGCACATCAATTTATCTACATTATATTAGATATTAGTTAATAATTATAATATTAAAGGGGCCCTATTATGCTTTTGGGGTTTCCCCCCCCCAAAAGTACGTTATAGGTTTTTGTGACTCCTTTGTTTACTTTCGTAACGAAGTGACATCACTATTTAACGCTTACACTTCTATTGGCTAGCGCTCCAACACATTGTACGTGAAAGGGGTTGGACATCTCTAAGCGGTTGACCAATGACAATCAGCCAGCTAACCAATCAGAGCAGACTGGGCTCTGGTTTCAGACAGAGGGTGAAAAGAGGTGCGGCAGTATGAGAAAAATAAAGAGCTTTTTGAACATTAAAGCATGGAGACATGTCACAGTAGAGACACTACATACTGATATACACCTGAACATCAGCAGGAGAGGACTCTTTAAAGTAGAGACACTACATACTGATATACACCTGAACATCAGTAGGAGAGGACTCTTTAAAGTAGAGACACTACATACTGATATACCTGAACATCAGCAGGAGAGGACTCTTTAAAGTAGAGACACTACATACTGATATACACCTGGACATCAGCAGGAGAGGACTCTTTAAAGTAGAGACACTACATACTGATATGAATACAGCCCCCTTAAGATCTGATGGACCTTTATTGATCCACAAGGTGTTATAGCAGAAACAGAATAAGAGTTCACACAAGGATAATAAGAATACAAATATGAGTATTTAAACAACCATTTGTATACAAATATTACAACGACAAAGGTAAAACACTAAACAGATGAATATATATGGATATTAGTTAAGATGGTTAAATATATTGTATGTGAAGTGTCAGGTTGAGTGAAGCAGGCAGGACCCAAATGCAGATTTAAACAGAAAATACCTTCATTTCAAGGTTAACTAACAAACAGAACTCTTCCCCGTGAACACAGTCAAGACAAACAAGGATCCAACAATGACAGACAGAAAAAACAGAACTTAAATGCACACAAGACTAATCACACAAACAAGACACAGGTGAGGAGGGAGGAGAAAACACAGGGGCACCAGGTGAACACAATCAAGAAATCAGACACAGGAGGGCAAACACAGAGACAGGAATCAACAGACAAGACAGGGGGTGAACACTTTTCAAAATAAAACAGGAAACCAGAGACAGACAAAACACAACACAGGCAGACCGTGACAAGAAGGGTCATATTTTATAAAGGTTTTACTAAAGGCAGATTATCTGCTACAGATTTCAGGTACCCAGTTCTACTCTTGGCAGACTTTCCTGGAAGTTGCAGCCGTACCCACCCACACACACACACACACACACACACACACACACACACACACACACACACACACACACACACACACACACACACACACACACACACACACACACACACACACACACACACCCACACTCTTTCCATCATAAGTTGGAGGCCTCCAATGCAAATCATAAAAGTGGTCTCCTCTTGTTTCTGTTCTGCTCCCCCGTGTGTCTCCCCCTCTCTTGCCGACTGATGGGACAACCCCTCCATGCCTGGCTGGTCCTCTCCTTCAGAAGCTGAGCGCTGAATAAAACATGCGCACCTCACGCTGCTGCTCTTTGCTACTTGCAAATCACAGCCACCTTGCCTCCACTCGCACCACCCCTTTATCTCAGCACATGCATTTTAGTCCATTTCCTCCCTCTGCTTCCTCCTCCCATTCTCCCCCCTACCCTTTTATCTCTCTCTTCTTCTCTCCCTCCCTCCCTCCTCCGTCGAAAAGCGCTCGTTCTCCCAGGTGATCGGCTTTGAAACCAGTGCTCCCCCCAACTCTCATCCGAGAGCCGTGAGTGGTTAACTGCACTGAGCGTGCTCCCAAAGCACTCTGGGCAACTCCCCCCCCCCTCCCTCCCTCCTGTACAGTAGAGGCAGAAGAAGAAGTGTGTAAGCCCACACTATTGTCTTTGCAGATTCCCGTCACACTAGATCCAGAGAGGATGGGCTTTCATGAAGACGGAGAGCAAGGAGAGAGGAAGACTGTGTAGGAAAGCTGGATTTAAAAAAAAGAAAATAGGATATAGGCAAGTTCCCCCAAAAGCGTTTCCTGTCACACCTTGGATGAGGATAGCCACAGGGCGAGGCAGGAGAGGAGCAGCCCTCCAGGTGGTTAGTGAGAAGCCAGCTCCTCCGTCCCTGTTTTAGCAGCACATGGAGCTCCGTGTCTTTTGGGAATACACCAATGGACAGCTCTGGCAATATCCGAAGCCTGAGCCCAGAGCAAGGTAAGAGAGTCCACTCTTCACACTTGACTTTACATGCAGCTGTGCAGAAGTAGGCCAGCTCAGGATGGAAGCTCCTTGTGCTCGCTGGAGGCGAAAGAGAAGGAGTGACAGCAGAGTAGATTCTACTCTCTTCAGCCTCCCAACTCCTCTTCCTTTCCTCTCATGTAAACAACTCAGCCTTTGAGTTTGACTTCTCTTCTGTTTCGCTTTGTTCACTTGATTTTGTTGTCAGACATGGACTACCACCTTCTTTGTATTTGTCCCTCGCTTAACATGCTCATATGCAAATGTTCTTCCCCATGCTAACCGTATAAGTTGAGGAGCAGTACCATGTGTACAGTTGATTTAATGACACAGAAGAGCTAGAAATATGCGGAGACACCATTTTGAATGATGATCTCGGGTATGGCGAGGTATCTCCAAGGTTCCAAGTAGGAAGTACGAACACAGGGGGCGTTCCAGTTCAAATGTCTGTCTGGGAACTCAGATATTCCCACTTCCAAGTACAACTGGAACCCACTATAGATCTTTTAAAAGAAGCTCCTGCTGAAGATTGCAGCCGGCTCTTGGATTGGATGTGACTCTTTTGTTTTTATTTTGCTGTCACTCGCTTTCAAACACATCACCAGGCGAACCCTGTTTTAAAGGTGATCACCTGGAGCAGTGAGCTAACAAGCTGCTTTCAAAGAACACTTTCCATACAGAGTCCCATTTTCTCTGTCAGCCTCAGCATCAGAGAGCAGAGACAGCGAGGGGGGAGAACAGAAGGTAAAGCAGGCAAAATGAAGTCATCTATCTTCGACAACTCCCCGTCAGGGCTCACCGACTCCTCCACCCCCTTTCATCCTCCCTCCCATTCTTGCCAGCATTCCCACAAGCCCCAGTAACCATAGAGCGTGTCATTAGTGCTGGATGGCCTCGGCTCACAGGAGCAGAGCATTGGTAATCACACCTCCACAATGCCATGCTAGCACTGTGTAGGATGCAAAGTGTCTGCTATAACATGAGCTTACTTAAGAATAATTAATACTCCTCAGAGGTACACTACTGCACATTGGAACTGGCCTGGATCACCACTAATACGACAGATGTGGTGTGTCTCGATTGATTAGATACTCCTTCTTTGGGTAGTATGAATGGATGTTTGTGTGCTCTTTAAGACCTGTACACTTTTAATGGACCACACTTCTTATTAAGTAGGCTGCTTACGAGCGTATTTATGCTGTCACAGGTTCACCAATCAATTAGGACTTATCTTCTGGGCAGAAACCACATTGGCCAGAAATGTTCTTCTTCTTGTAAACGCTGTCAAAGATGGAGTATGAGCTCATGTTCTTTCCCCAAGGTCAGGTGACTTGTCACTGTTCTGTCATTGGTCAGTTAGGACCTGTTAGGACTTGGTCGTGAAGTAAGTAAGTAGGAATTGTTAAGAATTGTTAGGACTTGTACGGATTTGTTAGGATTTGTGTAAGCGGTCCATATGTGTGCACGTGTGATTCTGATTCCCTTTGTGGGATGAATAAAGGAATTCTTATTCTGATTCAACCTTTTGAGGAAGCACAGTGTTGATCAATTATTGTTGGAATTTGTGATCAATGATCATTGTGTCCAACTTTATTGCTAGGCAAAAAATAATGTGTCTCTTTTGATAGGAATTCAATTGTCGTGAAGCTGTTCTTAAACAAACATGTGTCTTTCGTAAGAAATCATAAAACACTCCCCCTACCTCTTCAACCTTGTTCCATAGATGGACAGAAATCTGAAGAGATGAAGAATAGATCACATATTTGTATAGTGTGTTTCCCATTTTTTACCACTAAAAATCTAATTTAGTGAAAAAGATGCATTAAGGAGTCTAAGGAATATCAGATATGACAGAGTGATGGTAACTATGCCATTTGTTCTTGGTTACTTCCTGTATGGTGAATATAGGAGAGTCTCCTCCTCTCTGCCTCTCAGCGGATCAGAGATTCGGGTCACTAACATTACGAGGCTCATCTTCACGCACGGTCCAAATTATTGAAAGAACACGGTGTGCATATGTCTAAACGCATTCTCACGAAACATGAACAGGACCTTTTGATGTCACTGTATTCCCTTACAGTGACATCAAAAAGTCCTGAAAAAGACAGGTTGCTGTTACATTTCTAAAAGTTAGACATTATAGCAGGATTACAATGTTAGTAAAACCTAAAAAGATCATATGTTGTCTGTTGTAAAGGATCAGATGTTGTCTCTTCTCTCAGAGCTGTACTGTTCTGTAGGATAATACTTTAAGTGTGAATCTATACGCCTACTGCCTGAATCTGCTTTATGGTTTTCACTTTCTTTGCTTCATTTGTTCTGTTTTTAATTCAGCAGCTATACGTTCATAAAATAGTGTGTGTGAGCTTAACTGTGTGTATTCAACTAAAACGGAGCATTTTCTGTCAGCTCAGATTTTCTTTCTGCTGTAGTATGTGCTCATGTGTTTCAGTGTTGGTGTAAAGGCTGCTGCCTGAATATGCTTCATGAAAGCAGGTTTTATCTATAAATACAATCATTTTGATCCTAAATATCTTGGTTCCTTCTTTTCTAGGGTCACATTGTTCTGTTGTTTTACATAATACAAACATCTTGATCATCCTTTCCTCTGTATGTACGTGCATGGCATTTGATATTGAGGTAATCCAAAAGTAACGGAACGTAATCAGGTTACATTACTTTCTTTCATTTTGTTACTTAGATTCAATTACATGTTTTACAGGTAATTGTAACGGAATAGATTTTTGAAGAAACCCTTCCAACCCTGATAATCATATTGTTGTTTGTTTTGTTTGTTTTGCACAAACCATTTCTTCTGTGGTTTGGAATAAATATTGAACCCCAGAGGGACCAAAGGTCTGATTTTGTCTAGTTTGTTTTGGCGGCTCCCTCTGGGAAGGGAACTCTGACACCATCAGTGTCACACTGCTCAGGTGCAACAACATGAGGGAACCATTGAATAATACACACTGTGAACACATAAGCTTACAATCATATGAAAGTGTACAAAAACAGATTACAAGATTATCGATATTATCCTCTAAGAAGTAAAGGAAGAAAGTCATTGTGGTTCATGATCAATACCAGCATGTTGTTCAATGATGATATTGGGAACGTTTCTCAGCTGCTTTTAATCTGAAATATCAGTGTTCAATTATGATGGACTGATGTTGTTTGTAGTCATTCTTGCTCAGAAAATGATACATTTCATTGTGGCATTACATATCAGCCATATCCTTCCTTTCGATATTATAAAATGACCTATTGTTTGTGTGTGTGCGTGTGTTTTCTCTATATTGCCACTGTGAAAATGTCACATTAGCTCTCGGGTCAGAGGGCACGAGCGGCAGCCGGCAGCTCCCGACGAGAAGCACTTCAGCGTTTTATTGACTAATTTGTCTCTCAGTGTTACGTCTTTCTCTCCTCACTGTTACATTGGAAAAGCAGATATGCTAACACATTCAGAATCAGAATTAGAATTCCTTTATTTGTCTAGCAACAGGGACATTTATAATATTTATTTGTATTATTTATTTTTACTTGATTTTGGAGCAGCATTTCTTCCAGTGTAGTCTTGGCTTTTGAATAGAATTAACAAAAATAAGGTGAATTACTTTTCTTTTTCATTTCATCCAAAAGTCTCTTTTGGAAATAGTTAAGTTGAGAGCAAATGCACCAAACATTCAGTGAGAAATGTGTGGTCTTTGTCACTGCTTCCAGGGACATCGGCCAAAGCCTCTTGTCACCTCCTACTCCGTCCTGCTAATCCGTCCCCAGTGGAAGTGTGGAGGGTCTACTCCCACAACTTTAAACTCATAACTTCCCTTGCACTAACGCAGATTTTGTAAAATCCCACAAATCTGCATTACTACACAGTGCACCTTCCTCTATCTCCGGCATAATCTTCTCAAACTCTGATCCGTTGCATAAAAGGCACCGAAAGGTATTAAATATGACATTTTTTCATTTTTTT
Organism: Gymnodraco acuticeps; assembly: GCF_902827175.1. NCBI lineage: Eukaryota > Metazoa > Chordata > Actinopteri > Perciformes > Bathydraconidae > Gymnodraco > Gymnodraco acuticeps. Next base: position 937,961 of record NW_022991958.1, on the reverse strand, counting down.
CATTTTACATTTTTTCAGAGCAAGTAGAATGAAAGGAAAGTGAATCCAGGAGCAGCAGACGGTCTCACCTCGCTGAGCAGGAGGAGAGTTGAAATAGCTCTCAGACCTCCACACTCTGTTGTTTCATTAGCATGTGTGTGAGAAGAATGCTCCGGCGAATAAGAGATGTCTTTCTTGGCCTCTGACGTGGCCCCCACTGTAAAGGCTTGACAGCAAAGCAACAACTATTATTAAAAGTAGTTTTGTCCGGTCGGGGTGAACACCAGAGGTCCAGCTGCTTTTCTGTCCCCGATCACAGCAACTGTGATCTATGAAGCCCAGGATTAGAAAGGAGCTGCTGTTCAGGTGTGGAAACAGTGTCAATATATGACGGATTACAAGATGGCACACAACACGTGTTCAGGTACCAGTTTAGTGCTTCTTGGGGTGTGTGTGATTCATTCAGAGACTCAAACATTATGAAATTGTGGTCTGTCTGGAGCAAAGGCTGAACTTGTGATATGCTGAATGTCCACTTTATGTCCACCTCTATTTCAACTGTGAATGTATCTTATGTCAACATATTTATGAAGCGATCAAATTTCATAATCTTTTCCCAACAGAATAATGAAAAAGCAGAACCCTACTTTGTGAGTTCTGCTGCAATAAAATCTCAAAAAGCTTAGAGAGTGGAGGACAGAATGGAGAATCGACAGGCCGCCTGCCTCCTCGCTCTCTCTTTCTTTCTTTCTCTCACACACTCTGAATACAAACACAAGAAAGCTTGCTGTGTGGGTTTGTAGTTACCACAAAAATAAACAAGTGAAAATGTAAATGTGTATTCTAAATGAATAGACACCTGCCCCGGGGGACAGAAAAGACAGCGATTGTCTCCAGATTCCGTGATGAAGCCGGGACAGAGTTGAGAAAGAACGCAGGGATGTGCAAACTCTCCACTGAGTTCACATCTCTTCCTGTGTGACAATAGAAGAGACACGCTGAACGTGTGAGCCCTTTACTATTCATAACATCTCGCCTCATGTCTTTGGAAGGCCAGTCAGACACAGCGCCATGACAACGAAACAATAACTTCGGATTCAGCTATTGAAGGCACTCTTTGGAGACCCGTTCATTCCTTTGAATGTTGCCCAATCTTGAATGAAGCCAAAATGCCCGGGACTAGCCCATAGAGCAATTGCGTTTTCTTTAAGAACTGCTTAAAATCATTAAGCCCCGTCCAATCATCCATGTTCTCAAATTAGTCAATGAAGAGGAAAATAAAGCATAGAAGAAAAATCTAAATTCAGATTTAAGCATTTATTGCACATTTAAGGTCCTAATGATTAAAATAAGGGCTATAAAAGTTATTTAATGAAACAAAGTTTTCGTACTGGGTTATTGATTTACAATTAGTGTATGTTAGTGTAGTAACACTGTTTGGCCACTACGAAAATTTGCTTAAACTCCTTTGCGCTCTTCCTGGGGGCTTGGCTAGACCTTTCAGACACTATGAGTTTGGAGGATTATTTTAAGGTGATATGTGGCTGAATCTCATTGATGTATTAACAGAACTGGATACATTTTTGGAGGCGGGACACCGTTTAGTTCTATGAAAATGGCTCAAGAGGCACTTAAGTGCTTAAGTGTTCTGTAAGCCCCGCCTCATTTAGGGGGAACATACCTCAGCTATTAGCACATTTTACAACCTTTATGACCTAATTTTTTTTTTAAAAAGGGCTTTTCAAGTGTTTGTACTGGGTAGTTTGTAAGTGAACTGATTCCTGTTTTCGATTCCATAGAAGAGCATACCCACTCAACACAAGCAGAATCAAATGCTTCTTTTCAAAATCTTTCTCAGATAAGATATTCCCCAGAAACTCCCATCATTTAAACATCTCTGATCTAACCCTGTAGCTTTGCCAAACTGGACATCTGCTCCACTGCAGGAAGCCTGTAAACGCTGATCAGCCCCCCAGCAGGAAGAAAAGGGAATGCCTAATTATTCTTCATTTAGAAAAGGAAGCATATGGATAATGTGTTTTGGAACAGAACTCTTCATCTGGAACACTGTCTTGAGCCTTTGGCCTGTACTTGTTAAAGCAATATTCTAAGTTGATTATTTTCTTGTGTGTTAAATTGTTACATGCTGAAGGTGAGTCCATGTACAAACAGCTACAAATAACACCTCCACCCGTGCAGAAACACGCCTTCAGTCTCAGAGGCCTGATGAGCTGCTCTGATCATGTGACCAGGCTCCAGACTTGCTATTTGAGCAGGAGACCCATAACCACCGGCTATTTGTTGTTGTGCTAATAGATTTAATGAGTGTTGCACTCACGATGTGGGGGAGAGACACTCTGAGCCCCTTATCTCTCTGATGGGGGGCTTCATGAGTGCTACCCACGCTCTCTTAATCTGCATGAGGGGAAAGAGCTCCTTCATGCTCCATGTGTATGTGGGAAATTCAATCTTGTGCTTCGAGGGTGTCGAAAATTATTTGAAATGTGTATTTGCGTGTGAAGAGCGAGACTACTGGAGCGTGCACATGTGTGAGTGTGTAAGTGTGTGTGCGTGTGTGTGTGTGTGTGTGTGTGTGTGTGTGTGTGTGCGTGTGTGTGTGTGTGTGTGTGTGTGTGTGTGTGTGTGTGTGTGTGTGTGTGTGTGTGTGTGTGTGTGTGTGCGTGCAGCAGCTATCTGTGCGGGATATCACAGTGAATCAGAAAAAGGTGATTTTTGTCGGGGTCTTTTTATAGATGCAGCCGCCACAGCAACAAAGAAGTGTCAAATAGTGGGTGTACCTCTCTTTAATGATTCCTTCAGAAAGAAGAACTGTTCCCAGCCTCCACTTGCAAACATCACCAGGCCTCCATGAAAGCTAATGTCAAAACATTTATTTTTCCATTAGGGGGGACTGCCTCCAGTGCTTTAAGGCGGCAGAAGGCAACATTTGTCAGTAAAGAATTGCAAATTGATTGATGCATTGGTGAATTGGAATTGCCAGAGCACGTCATTAGCCCCGTGAATGAACGCTATCGCAGCGCACACACACTTCTCAGAGATGACGGATTGTTCCGGAGTCTTCACACATCACAGCGCTCTCCTCTGCTCTGCTCACTTCCACACAGTTATTGCTTTGTAGAAGCAAACTGGAATAAGGCTTTTTGAGTGATATGGTTCTGTAGATTCCCACACTTGTTCTTATCTGTGGTTCTAAGTGAGAATTGATTAGAACTTAGCGTCAAATTGGGTAAACACACTTTTATTACTATTACTTTAAACATACCTTGGAATTAATTCATCATCAAATTCTTCATCATCATCATTATCATTGAATTATTCACAAGTTTAAATGAAAATACAGGTACTATCTTTAGACATATGGGACAGCCCGAAAAGCTATACAAAGCAAATAGATCTAGAATTGGATGATGTATTATACAGAAAGATTACAAGCCAAAAACAAGCGCAACACAGCCTATAACCTTTAAAGGAAACTACTATAACCCTACTTAATCATCTCAAGTCAGTCCAGAGTCAAACATCTAAAATATGATTTGCAGATTAAAATAGACTTTAACATCAATCACTCGTGAAAGCCAAAAGATTAAAATGTATTTTAAAAGAGAGCCAAACATCAATATGCTTTCCTAAGTAACTAACCCTAACAAGATTAACCTACATTAACCACCCTAACAATATTCCCTCGAGCCACTTTGTTTGAACTTGATTTAACGGGGTCCAATCAAGCTGCAGGAGAGAACCATGAAGATCTAACAATACGTTTCTGAGCACCGGTTGGCAAAAATAATTTTGTTTGCATTTAAATACCATGCACTGATTGCAAAATGTACAGGTCGAAATCGATAAAGGAAAGATTTGAATTCAAAATGTAGAGCTGTTAACTTGAGACTTGCTTATGACTTTGCCAAACGACCACGTGGCTCCACCTCTGCCAGTCATTCCTGTCTACTGTAATCAGTTTAGCAAACACAAATACTACACCTCTGGATATGCATACATCTACTGTAGACCCCTGAAGCTTAAAAAAGAGCTGACAGAAAATGCTCCGTTTTAGTTGAATACACACAGTTAAGCTCACACGGCTCACACACACTATTTCATGAACATAGGTTCACCTGCTGAATTAAAACAGAACAAATGAAGCAAAGAAAGTGAAAACCATAAAGCAGATTCAGGCAGTAGAAGTATTCACACTTAAAGTATTAACCTACAGAACAGTACAGCTGACAGAGAAGAGATAACATCTGATCCTTTACAACAAACACTAGAAGTTCATGTTACTGTTCTATCATGCAGTGTTGGAGAGCATCATTAGATATGGTATTACTGCCTGGTATGGTAACTTGACAGTGCAGTCAAAGTCACAGATCGCTCGCCTGGTACAGACTGCTATGACAACACGTTCTCACTCCCATCCCGTCACATGTTGACGGTCGGTCAGGGCCCCTCCCCATCATTCTATTACGGACAGGGTACCCCTGGAGAGTCAGTTTTCAACGGGCAGGGCGTCCCATAGACCTTCATAGACCTCCCATAGCGTTGATAATAGACGCCATGAGAACGCTCCCCCGCGGTCGGTTGTTATTGTCAATATTAATAAAATGATTGTTTATTTTTTAATAGTCACACTTGATTAAGCCGATTTTCTTGTTGCCCCAGCTGGTCGACACCTCTTTTAGCAGAAACAAAGGCTACATTAATGTTGTGTGATTGCGTTGCCAGGCAAACTCTTCAACTACAACCCTAATTATATTTAAAAACATTTTAGAAGGCCTCACGATATACTTTAATGTACATTTAAATGTAAATGTGAAGGGATGTGTGTAATGTGGTGATTGACATTATTCACCCACGGATCTATGGGTTGTTCCCATTCCCCATATTGTTCCGCACGGACATTTTAGTTAACCGGACTTCCTGTTGATGTGAAATCCGAAATAAAACAAAATATATATTTTATTCCGAGTGTGCTTGCTTTTCTCTTTGGAAGTCATCACATAACGGCATTGTAATACACGATTCGGCTGCATTAAATATTACATATCTGCCGTAGTTCTCTATTTATAGAGCCCTGATGAGAAGACTTCTAGAGAAACAGGAACAACTGCCGCCGAAACTGAATAAGTGACGTGGCTCATAAATATATCAGCAATTAAACAAAATCTTCAATTTGTCTTCACAATATATGTCTCCTTGCAGTATCAACACTAATTCGGCTGACTTTTATATTTGATCCAATTGGTAGATAGGCTGTATTTACACCATAACTAGGGTTAGGGTTAGGGTTAGGGTTAGGGTTAGGGTTAGGGTTAGGGCACAGCTGATATAAAGGGACACCTAGTGGTTAAAGCACGTTATTTACATTTATTATTTTTATTATGAGATATTAATAGGAGGCACAGACAGACAAACTAATAAGGCTTTATTTAAACATTAAAGAATACTTTAGTTTAAGGTCTTATTTTGAATAAGAAAAAAGCTTTGGGGGTATAAATATTAAGCCTGACAAAGTACTAATATATTGCTTTCCTGCAATGTTAACTACTGCATGTTTAAGCACTTATTTTAACTGATAAGTAATGTGCAGAATAGGACAGTTTAATGGTGGAGGTATACACACATATTGATAGATGTCTTGTAATGCACTGTTGAGGAACCTGCGACCAAAGTTTTTCATCTCCGACCTTGTCAGGTATTGAACAATCAATAAATAAAGAACACAGAATTATTAAATATAAAACACAGAATTTGTGTGATTATACTAAATGATTTACAAATAAACACCACTGCATATTTACAACTGTTACACATGCTGATGTAACGCAAATGTTTCCAACTTGGGATCAATAAAGTATATCTTATCTTAAGATGATCAATGGCTACTGCCATATTTGCAAAATGTGCCTCTGAACCTTGACAAGTGCATGTTTCAGGCTTATCAATGAACAACAGGAGGGGTCACAGACATAAGACCAGCTGTTAAATAAAGCTCTTCTGACCTTAGCTGGCATGTGGGTATATATATTAATGCTGCCCATTATGGGCACAAGCAATGTTCACCCATTTATTAATTATATGTTTTAAATTTGAGTGTTTCCTATCCCCTAAACCTCCAGGGATGTACACAGTTTAATACTGGCAACTTCTTATTATGGGAAATATGAAAACGTCTTTTAAAACTACAACTCCCAGTAGAGACGTGCCATAGAGAACATGTTGCGAAACACACAATAGCCAGCATATGTAGTTCTGGGGACGGGGTGGGGGAGGTGGGGACGGGGTGGACCCGTGCAAATCCAGTTTTGGACAGTCTGCCGTGGTTCCATCCCATTTCAAAGTGCTGTTCGACGCTCGGCGTAACCCTCGGCGCACACTCCAACATCCAATCACAGAGCTTGAGGACTATCACAGGGTTTGTCAAGCGAAGCAGAGAGAATACTTACTTCCTGGTGTAAAATTCTCTAAAGCAACTACTATGAGCTGCTCCGACCCTCGGTCCTGACGGACTCCAACTTGTGTTTATTAATCAAACAAATAAATAAACACAAGGATAATTATGTGTTATTGTTGAGTAAATAACAGTGTGTGGTTTAGAAAAAAATACAAAATTAGAAGGAAAAAACGATGAAACAATACAGATTTCAGTATTCTGAGCCCCTACTCTCCCCATAACTGACGGCAACAAAAGTCCTACATTATTCAATTAAAATAAAGAAGTAAAAACAATAAGTGTGGCTTGATATTGAGTAAGAAAAAGGTTGATAAACGCTGTGAGAATGGATCTTCAGGAAGCATTCGATCGCAATCTCAAGTCGTATACAACGTACGTTTAGGGAGCTATATAGAAGCCTATGGACATCCCGGAAAGTTGAAAATGTACGCTAATGCTGCGTTCACACCGGACGCGATGCGAATATTCGCTTCGCTCTAATCGCTCCTATCGCATCGCTCTAGTCTAACCCCTAGTTTCCACTGGGTCCACAGGGTCCACTGGGTCCACTGCGGCGCGTTACAGCTGCGCCGTGGTTTTGGTCCGGCCTCCTCCGGCGTCATACCCTACCGGCGCATTTCACGAGCGTTTCAGAAGCATTACGGAAGCGGAGCGTCGTGCATGCCGGCTCGCAGTTCTTGTTGATTTGGGCATATTTCCTGGACATTTGTACTTCTACAAGAAAGTAAGTAGGCTACGTAGTTAAATGGTTTATTTTTGTGTCTGTATAAATCGTGTTTATTGTTGTTATTTCCTATTTTGTTGTGTTGTAGACTACAGACATAATTAATAATAATTGTAATAGTCCAGTTAAAAACAACATGAATCAAAGATGGGTTGCTGTATTTTAGTGGTAAAAAAAATGCATTAATCATCATAATTATTCTATATAATTTACACACAGTGCCTGTAAACCGAAGGAGAACGCTGGCCTTTATTCTCCTACTGGAAAGACTACAAAGGAGGGATGGGGGGAGGAGAAGGAACCGGTTTTGGGGGATGGGCCGGATGCTGTCAACGTTCCACTTCCTGCCCGACATTACCTTACGGCTGCGTCGCGTCGAAAAATAGACTTCAATCCTATTTCGAGCGGAGCCCAGCGGCGAGACGCTTCTGGGACGCTTCTGAGCCGTAACGCGGCGCGTCTGGTGGAATAGCACCCATTGACTAGAGTGGCCGCGATCCTTGCGGACGCCGCGGCGCAGCCGCAACGCAGCCGTAACGCAGCCGCAACGTAGCCGCAACGCGCCCGTAACACGCCGCAGACGGACCCAGTGGAAACTAGGGGTAATGGTGCGTTCACACCGGACGCGATGCAAATATCTGCTTCGCTCTAATCGCTCGAGTTTCCCCGCGGCTGCCAGCTGTGTTTACTCGCATCATTCAAACAAGATACGCTGGCTCGGGAGCTACAACTACAACAAAATGAACATATTTTACCGTGATTAAATTGTAATACACGTTTCAAAATGATGCCGACGTAACAACATACTGATACCGGTTAGTAAAAACCATGAATTAATGCTTGACAAGTCTGCAGACAAGACGGCAGGCGAAAAACCTTTTAAAATGCTTGTTTTCTGAATGGAGATTGGGTCGACCAGGCTAAGCTAACGTTGTATATGCTCATTCCACACTCATAACAACGGCCTACATACATAAATAAACCAGCGACTGTATTCGCCATGACACAGACAGTCTGTGGTTTGTAGCCTACTTGTTTAACTTTTGTCTAGTTTCTGAACAGATATGAGGAGCTGTGATCTCTGTGTGCTAACTGCTAACGGCTGATGTTTTCTGGAAGAACGTCAGTGACGGCAGGCTGAGATCTTCACCGCTGATTGGCTTCCGCGAGAATGCGTCACTTGAATTTGACGCTCGCGTTTGATGCGGCACCGTTCAATCGTCTCAATCTCTTGATTCGCACCGCGTCCACCGCTTCATGCTCGCCGTCGGAGCGAATTTGCATCTGTCCGTGTCTCTGCATTGACTTTACATGTAATCGCGCCGCCCCCAAACATCGCATCACGTCCGGTGTGAACGCAGCATAAGGGCCGCCCCCCTTGCGTTGGAAAAAGCCGACACAGGGGACCTTGACATAACGTCAACATAGGCCGTCCTGGGAGTGAGGATGTGTTGGCTATGAAAATTATGGGGGTTAAAAAACATCCATCTCTCCAAAACATATACAAGCAATCAATTATCAGACAGGCAAAAATAATTGTGTCTGATCCCACCCCCACTCCACCCAGAATTCCAGCTCCTACCTTCTGGTAGAAGATTCAGGGTTCCCAAGAGCAGGCTGAATAAGCACTCATTCCGACCTATGTCCATTAAGCTTCTTAACATTCACCTGAAATGAAATGAAGTCAAATGTAATGAAATGTACTTTTTAAATGTTGGCCAGGGCCGGACTGGGACAATAAGTCAGGCCGGGAATTATACACCCAGCCAGGCCACTACCAGTTTTCTTTTGTGCCATTTTCCTGGATTTATTTGTCAATATTTACAGCGTTGCTGCCCGTAGTGATAGCCCTTTAAATCTACTACCCAAAAATAAACATATGGACATGGGTTACTATTTTAAAAAAATTGCAAATCTATTTAGGAACCTATATGAACATATTTTAAGTGGGGGTGGACCTCAAATCCTATAGGGGGGTCCGGGGGCATGTTGGATGTTGGACTTAAATGCATCAATCTGGTGCATTTTGAGGGGGAAATAAAGAGACTACACCCATATGAAACATAACTGTATACATTTAAATAATCATAAAATCATAAGAACATGGCCATAACCAATAACATACCATATCCAATATGAAAAACACTGAAACGTGTTTATTTATTTGTTTTTGGTTCATTTATAGTTGTGAGTGTGGCTGTGCTCCTGAACCAGCCTCTCCTGTCTCCCCCTCTCCCTCTGCTGCTCTTTGAGGCAGAAGCAAAGACTAGTTTTAGCTCTCAACAAGTTTTAATAGTTTATCTTACCTTTTTTCACCTAGTTAACGTTTTTTGTATTATTATTCATGCATTTTACTAATCACTCCCCCCTCAAATGGAAATATGTGTTTACATAAATGGTGTCCAAACCGTTTGAGACCCACTGAGATAACTTAGACTAAGTTAACTATCTAAACACTCAGAGTCCTTTACCTCACCTGGGGCCTCATGTATAACGCCGTGCGTAGGATTCACGTGGGAAGGTTGCTTACGTAGTAGAAATCCGAAAAATAGGTCCATACATTTTCCGCCACTTCCCGATTCACCAAACATTGCGTACCGGCAAGGAAAGTGCGTACGGCACTTCCTACGCCGGTTTCCCTTTATAAATCACAACCGACTCGAAATGCGGTACAGCTTTTGCGGGCTTCACGTAACGCCCATATTTGCCTATAAATAGTCAAAGAAACGCCCATTCATTCATTCATTCTGACTGACTTTATGAAGAAGATCGCAGGAAATGACGACAGAACAGTTAAAAAATACATCTCACACCATGTCAGATTTGGGTTATTTTGGGGAGGTGGAGATAAATCATATTGTTTGGTGGATGCAGTTTGAACCAGAGTAGCAGCATGGAGGTTGGATCGTCACCAAAATAAATAAATAAATGGCCCGAAAAAGGTTAATGACAAAAACAATACACATAGCCTTCCTCAGGCAGTGTGTTTGTACCGGGGACAGGAGACCCCCCCTTGATGAGAGACTGTAAGAAGTGATCGGGGAATCCCTCCGGAGTGGAGTCATGACGACTGGATCTGAATTATGTTTTTGTATTTGGTGGTTTGTGTTCCAGCTGTCGATCAGCTGTGCGCAGCGTCTCCACTGCAGCACTACACACCCGCCGGAGCTTGAATGACACACAGAGACCAATCGAGGGCATTAGTATGATCTGTATGAAAGTGGCCATGTCGGCAGGCCACATCATGTAGACAGCCAGTCACCCTCTGTGAGGCAGAGTCAGACCCACATTTGCGCAGCGTTGCGTTCACAATACATACATAAAAAAAAGAATCCTCAGGCCAGCAGGCCACTTAGCAGGCCAGGCCATCGGGAAACCTCCTGGTCCTCCCAATGGCCAGTCCGGGCCTGATGTTGGCCATGAGGGTAGTACAATAGGTCGCCATTGTCAGTATGTGTGTCTGTGTATTGTGTTTGTTCAAACGGTGTATGACTGATGATATGTGTCTCTTAATGTCCACTATGTTTGTACATGTACATGTATGTGGAACTGCAGGACGGAGTCCAGAACAAATGTCCTTACGGGGACAATAAAGTATATCGTATCGTATCACTATATGATCTTTTGTTTTTTTTTAGCAACAATGTAATCCTGCTAGTGATCCCCACATTTTGAAGGGATCTGAAAGGGAATACAGTTACCTCTTCTTGTATCCTGATTAAGTGATTCGGCTACATGTAATCTGTTACTCCCCAAGCCTGTACATATCTTAAAATGACTTTATAACCTCTAGGTGACGTCTTTCCATCATCCCATGACAGTAGGGGCTATAGAAATATTGTCTTTATATCACCGGATTATGTTTTTAGACATCTTCTGGGTTTTTAGCTGATGCATTCAGGTCCTTAGATGATATTCTTGGCCTATGGAAAAACGTTTTCTTAAAGATGACAGCTGATGTTTTCAAGTCTGCAGATGTGATGTTTCATGGTAACTGTTGTAAAGCCAAATGAGCTGTGATGAAAGAGGTAACACAAACGTGGGTGCATATTTAGTATGATACATCCTCTGCAAACCCATGACACTTTATTCCCAGTTAAGCAGGTACAAATCCATTGTCAGCTGGATCTCTCCTGTGTGCTGCAGCTGTTAGAGGCTCCAGGAGGTTGCCTACAGAGGAAGTGTTTCTGCCGAGTCCGCTGGAGGTCTCGTCAGCTGCTGGGCTTGTTGTGGCTTCCTGTTCCTCCCTAACAGAGGAACCATTATTCACTGCTTGTTTCTCTGTGTGACAGTAAAGAATGTTGCTCCGACAGAGACAGTGGGACTCGGCCCCGGGAGATTGTTTCTTTCTTTTTAAGGAAAGACTAAATGTATGCAGTTCACTTGCATCATAGGAAATAATGATAACATCCACCCTCAGCCAGAAGTGTAGCCTCCTCTGACATAGATCATGTGACACCGATCTACAGCTGTGAGAGAGTCAGGTAATGGAGGCAGTGTTAGTTCCAGCAGTAGCTCACCTCACAGCCATGAGAGGGGGGTGGGGATGTTGGGAGGTAGGAAGGAGAGGGACAGAAGGAGCTAGAGAGATCAGTGAAGGGGGAGATTGGATGGGGAGGGGGGGGGCTGGTGAGGGAGCTTGGAGGAAGAGGAGGGAGGATGAGGTGGAGGGGGGGTGAGGGAGCTGGGAGGAAAAGGAGGGAGAGAGAGAGGGGAGAGATGAGAGAAAAGGAGAGAGGACAGAGAGAGAGTGACGGAAGTGGAGGGGGAGGCAGGGAGGTCGGACAGAGGCTCAGAGGAGAAGGAAAGGGAGGGAGGGTGAGGGAAGGAGATGAGAGGGGAGGGGGGAAATGGAAGAGGGTGAGAAAAAAAAGAGGGGTCGATGGGTAGACAGGGAGGGGGAGTGGGAGGAAGGGAGAAAAAAGCAGAGGCTGAGAGGGAGGGAGAGAAGGAAGAGGAGACTCTGCTGAGGGCTGAGATAACCTATGAGAAAAAAACCTATGTTCTGCTTCACTACCCCTCATCCCCTTCCATATGTACATGTTCACTGAGGGGACAACAGACATATTCACAGCAGAAAAGTTTGGGTTGAGGGGGGGGGGGGGGGGGGCTGTAATCTGGCTTTCATGTGTGACAAAGATCATGAATAGCTGGGTTAAACGTTCACTGTGGCCTGTCGTTAAAGCACTTCTTTTGGTGTTGAGACATCTAGATCTGAAATGGGCGTCTTGATGGTGGAGGGTCTAACGTGCTCACTCTTTTTCCAAAATCCAGCATTTAAATGTAGCTGGGGATCTTTGCTGTGTATCATCTCATTTGTTTCCTCCATGGTTTGCACATTGAGGCCAGCTCCCTGGTTCCTATGGAGTCAATGGGGTGGCAGTTGCATATTGGTATAAAAAGATTTGAGTCCCAGTACTGTGTTTCAAATTATAACATTGTAGCTAGAACAACATTTGTGAAGCTAAAAATATGAGGGTAAGTGTTATTGAGTCAATCTCTCCTCCCTCAGTGTGTTGGTAATGAGACAGTCAGCAGCAGATCTGACTGCCTCTGGGCATCAGCCATGTTTCTGTTTGAAAGAAAAAGCTGAATGGAGCCACAGTGAACACTCGGCTTTTCTTTCTGAGAACAACTTAATAAGTTATTCAGTGTGTGGACGACAGATATAATTGGTCACTTTTGTTGACTGCTGTAGTTTCATCCCTCAGAATACTGTTAGTCTGAATACGGCGATGACAGCTTTCAAATGGTAAGCTCTGAAACTAAAAGGCAATTAAAAATCGATTGGAACCGATCATCTTAGAATGAAAATGGGTTGAGTTTCAGATTTGTTTTCTCCAGCATCTCTTCCCTTTCTTGTTCCTCCTCTCCCTCCTCAGCTCTGTCTCTGGGAGAGGGATCTCCACTTCACACCTTCCCTCCTCTGAGGATCTGAGAGATCTTTTAACCCCCCCCCCCCCCCCACTAATAACCCTGCTGCTCGCAGGTTCCCCTCCTGCAGGATGCTGCTTGTCCCCAATGCTCTTTATTCCACACAAAGAACATTACCATTTATCTTATTTGATTTCATGTATATAGACTCCTGCATTTACTCGGTCACTTACAACACTCTCTGCAACATTTAGCTCATTGTATTTATTAACATGTATATGGTTAACTTGTCCTGCATTACTTGCACAATGGAACATAATCTTGCACTATTTTATTTCTACTGGGTCTACTGTAGCTACTCAAATCTGTGTTTTAGTGGATGAACAGCTGATGGATGCATAAGGAGACTCACTTATGGCGCATTTCCACTGCAGCGCGTAGCACGGTTTAAGCGTGCCGAACCCGGCCCGTTTTCTTTTGCTTTTCCACTAGGGGTAGTTCCGGCACTGGGCTACTTTTTCACCTTTTTTCTGGCCCTCCAAAATCGAGGTTCTTACCGGGCCAACAACCGGGCTGAATATGCTAAACTAGTGACGTAAACACTCTCGACTGCTGAATGGTCAGAGCGAATCGCTGGCAAGGGGGTTACAACTACAACAACAAGAACATATTTTACCGTGATTTAATTGTAATACACGTTTCAAAATGATGCCAAAGTAACAACATACTGATACCGGTCTGCAGACAAGACGGCAGGCGAAAAACCTTACAACCCGAACAGCCGATCGCCCCGCCTACACTGCGTTACTATAGAGAGGCGAAGTCCCTCCCTTTCCGGTGGACCTCATGGGACCTTATTTCGGAAAAATTATGCATTGAAGTCAATGAAGAGAGAAAACGTATCTTTCGATCCCGTTTTAATTGTGCCATGAATTACACATATGATGTTTATCAATCTTAAAAAATCATTTCCATGTCAAAAAAGTCACAGTTTGTCGTAAAACTGTTGAAATATAATACTATGAAAAATACGCAACTAGAAAGACTACAAATCCCAGAGTCGCGTAAGTGATGTCATAACTGATGTCATAATTGTTTTCCTAAATAAGAGATAGCTAAGATAAGATAACTTTAACAAGATGCCTGTGTGCTTAGTACCAGGTTGTTATCATACCAGCAATGGGTCTTGCTCGTTATTTTGCTTCCCGTCTGATGAAAGGACCAGGAGTGGCTGGCTGGATCAAGTTAGCTACCTAGCTAGTAGCAAGCACGTTAGTTAGCATTCCAGCCTTAGTCTTGTCATTTTTATTAGCCTTAACATGAAGTAACATTAAGTGAGGGTGAGGGTAGTCAATCCCTTGTTTGGCAAGACGGTAGTGACGGCCATCTTGGTGACGTGTGTTGTTGTGCGAGACCAGAGATGTAGTTCATTGAGCGGTTTCACACAAAAAAAGTCTTACTTCACAGTTTTACGACAAAACATTTATCTTTTAACTGGCAGAATTATCTTTTAAATTGACAAACATCATATTTGTAATTCGTGGCACAATTCAAACGGGATCAAAAGATAACTTTTCTCTCGCCAATACATAATTTTTCCGAAATAAAGTTCCATGGAGTTCCACCGGAAAGGGAGGGACTTCGCCACTCTATAGTTACTACCCCGGTTGGTAAACTGTAATGGAAACGCAGCATAAAGTGAGCCTGGCCTACCAAGGCCTAACCATACCGTTACTCGGTCCTGCAGTGGAAAAGCGCCATTACATTCAGCCTTCTAACATCAGTCTTTAAGGGTTAGGGCTGCAACTGCTGATTATTTTCATAGCTGTGTCGAGCCTTTTCTAGATTGAGAAAAGGTTTTAAAACAGAAAGCACCGGGCACAATTGAAGGTTTTTAAAGGATTCTGGTGCGGCTAATCTTTTGTATCATCTCCACCCTCTCTCAAACACTCACACACACACACCGTCACACACACACACACACACACACACACACACACACACACACACACACACAACACACACACACACACACACACCACACACACACACCACACACACACACACACACACACACACACACACTGTGTTGGTAGTGGCGCCCTGCAGAGCGGAGCAGCAGGCCTCAGCTTCCTCTGTGCCATCTGCCATCTGCCAGCTTCAGATGGTTGCTCCACTCTGGGGTCCTGCTCCTTCCTCCTGGGGGCCCGGTCAGCTGAGGGCCCCTGACACTCTGAGGGCCCCTGGCACTCTGAACACACACGGTCCATCAGTGCAGATGTAGGAACTGCTTCTCCCTAAACAGCATTCCTTTAATTTCTTTCTTCTTGCTCAGAGGTGTAATATTTATTTTTCTTGTTGAGAAAGATGTATGGCCATGTATGTATGTATTTATTTATTTATTTACAGCATATATGCAGACATACCTGATTTTGGCTCATTTATTAATTGTATTTACTAAATTTCGTTCTTATCTTTACCAATCTTAGAAAAATGGGCTGCTATTTTTCAAAATCTACAAATGTTTCATTTATAGGTACAGTATATTGTTTACCATATATGACAGTAAATAAGATTGTATGTATGGGAAGATAAGACCAGCTGGTGGTTTGAGTCATTTAAATCCTACGAAAATATTGCAAAAGACCACAAAGTGAAAAAATAAACAGCTTCTTTTCTTGGTGGTGTTTGCTTGGCCATCTCTTTACTCACACATTTTCCTTCTGTAAACAGATGGTAAATAAATATGTGCTTTCTTCATTTGAAACTGGCAGAGAGGATGATGATTAAAGAAGGAGGACGGAGCTCCTCTCTTTTTCCTTAGAGTGGGCAGCAGTGTCCCCTCTTGTTTCTAAATAATGTGTGCTGGCTGGAAGAAGTCCTAATCTACAGGGAAAGTGGGCGGAGAGTGCAAACACACACACACACACACACACACTTGTTTGTGTGAAATAAGGATTATTACAGCTCTGAAACTGTGATAAATGCTATGACGATGAACTGTAGTCTGAACCAATGAAACGGCTCAACAACGTGTGGGTATGGTCATTGGAGAGGTAATGTACAGTTTTTTTTTGCCAAAGGGGCACTATTCTGCTCATTTCCTGCTTCATATTAGTAGTTAGTGCCTCTACTGTGACATGCCTCCATGCTTTAATGTTCGAAAACCCTAAAAAGTAGAATATAACTTATTTAAAGTTTAAGGCAGCATGGATTGTTTTTATAAGAGTTATTAAGTGTTTTGATTATAACAGTGGAGGGAGGCACTGTCTAACATGCAGCTGCGATTGGTTGGATCGCCACGATCTTTACAGAATTGTTTTATTGACATGGAAGTCCTTACTTTGGTGGTTTCCAAGTTTTCGCTTTTAAAACACTTTGGTTTATTACCAGATGTACTTTCTTCATTAGCTGAGCCTCAGAACCATAGCATGGCTTATTTTGGCGTTTGGGCTATCGGCGCTTGGTTTTAGGTCTCCAACCAGTTTTTTTTCTCAATAGCACCTATTTTATGCAATCATAGGATTCAACCCAATGCTGGCTCAGTAGAAAACATGCGTATACAAGGCACTTATATATTGGCTTATGCTTTACACCCCCAGAGGATTAGCTTGGTTCAGACTGAGTTTTTTGCAGTCCATGTTCATTGCACGAAACAGACAACATACTGCCTATACAGAATGTGACTGTGGCCTCCAAGCAACATACACAATGTCAGTGTGTATGCAGCGTGTTTGTGTGTCCCAGGGTTTCAGAACTGAAAAAGACCTTCAACTCTCTGTCTGCCACCGACCTGTTCATCATTTTGCAAATTTGCAGTTTTAAACTAGAGAATGCAATTCCTGAAGAAATTGCTAGTGGGAATGCTTTATGCTGAAAAGCTGACGCTGAATTGCTATGCTGAAATGTAATGTGTAAGAAGAAAGTGAAGAATTTAGATTGAAATGATACATGAACACTGGGGGCTTGAATGTGTGATAAGAGAAGAAAAATAAGTAAAACAGTTTGGAAAAGCAGCAGAATATTTGAACTGCAAACTATTGAACTAACTTAATGATGAATGATTTGTCGCCATGGCAACGGCATTTGATGACACCCCATAATACGCTTAGATGCGTTGATGGCTGCATCGTTACCAAACCTGTGAAGTTTTGGGCCGTTTGGAGCATTTTCACTGAAGTTATGAGAAAACCGTGTTTCATAGCGAGCATTGTGTTGCCATGGCAACGGCATTTGAAGACATTTAAAAACTGTCACGTAGATGTCTTTACGGCTGGACTGTTAGCACACGTGAAGTTTAAGCATTTTTTGACAATTTTCATAGGAGTTATAGCAATATCGTGTTTTACGGCGAGGGATGCGTTGCCATGGCAACAACTTTTGAGGAAAACTCACTAATGGCACATAGACATGATGAGGGCTGGACCATTAACTGTCATCTGAAGTCTGGTGGTGTTTTGACCATTTTCATATCAGTTACGACAACATCGTGTTTTTTAGCGAGGGATGCGTTTCCATGGAAACAGCCTATGGTGGGATCTCAGATTTGGCGTAGAGCTGTTGAGGCATGGACCGGTGATATACAAGCGAAGTTTGGGGACGAACGGACCGTGTCCATTGGAGTTACAGCGACATCGTGTTTCATGGCGAGGGATGAGTTTCCATGGAAACGGCATATGATGAGACCCAATAATTGACATAGAGCTGTTGAAGGCCGGACCATTAACCATTATCTGAAGTCTGGTGCTGTTTTAGACCATTTACATAGGTATCACAACAACATCGTGTTTTATGGCGAGGGATGCGTTTCCATGGCAACCGCCTATGGTGAGATCTCAGATTTGGCGTAGAGCTGTTGAGGCATGGACCGGTGATATACAAGCGAAGTTTGGGGGACGATCGGACCGTGACCATTGGAGTTACAGCGACATCCTGTTTTATGTCGAGGGATGCGTTTCCATGGAAACGGCATATGATGACACCCCATAATTGACGTAGAGCTGTGTTAACCATTATCTGAAGTCTGCTGCTCTGAGAATGTCAGTTGGAGTTATGACATCATCGTGTTCCATGACACAGGTCTTTATATTTGAGCTAATGACGTGTCCAGAGATCAAAGGTTTCCATAGTGATAGCAGTAATCAGTGAGAGGAGAGCATTTCCATTGTTCTGAATGAGAGATAAACCTCTTACATGTGAACGTTTTGTTGAAGAACCATAACAGATATCGGTGAAATTTCAAAGCGTGAAGCATGTCAAGGAACTTGAGCATCTGAAGTGTACTTTTTGTGTACTTTCGGGTTAATAATGTGGCCTTTTTGGCAGTTTAACTAAAGGTGTGTGGCTGCTGTGGTGGGGAAAGGTGAGGCTGAACTTACAATGGGGTTTAATGGAGACATGTTGAACGTTTTTGTCACTTCATGCCCTCAAGAGGCATTTTGTTTAATTATTTTGCTTATTTTTATTTTATTTTTTTTCAAGCTACGAGATGTTTTCCTACATTTGTCATGACAAATTATGTCTCAGGAATGTAGGGTTTGGGAATTATGGCAGGTTTAAAAGAAAATATGAAGGCAAAATTAAATCTGTCCTCCACAGCTGTGACATCACACACTCTAAAATCTGAAGAAGGCCTCTTCACCAAGGTCTGAACAATGTTTAACATCTCAAAGTAAGAATCAGATTTAAAAGTTGGGTTACACGAATAATCTCAGAAAGGTGTGTAACATTTGAAAGTTGGAATGAGGTTTCTGAGTGAAAGTATGAAGGAACAGTTAGCAGTTGAAGTTGCATGAAGATTGTTGAAGTCTGAAGAGTTTCTCCATTGACTTCCATGTTAAACATTTGATGAATTATGGGATGTATCTCTGGAATTATGAAAGTTATGAATAAGAAAAGTAATAGCCATCGATTCCCGACCGAGCTGAACGTTTTGATGTTTGAACGGAGTTTCTGCGATGTGGAATGCGGGAGGAGAAGAGGTGCAAAATAACCCGGCAGAATAATAAAGAATGTGTAGCATAACAGATAGTAGGAATGCTGTGTCAGCATTCCTACTAAATAATTATTAAGTGTTGTGTAATGCGTCATCTGAATTTGTTGGTTGCAATCATTTTTGGTCTCGGAGGACAGATTAAAAAGCTGCTGGCCAAATGAGCATGACGTTGGTTGTGGTTCCCAGAGGATGAACCATGATGACTGTGATCTCTCTCCATGGACTACAATATCTAATTGTCATCACTTACAAAACAAAAAATGGAAAAGCTTCACACCTGGAAGCCTTACATGACGTTTGATCACATTACGGAATGGTTGATGGTGCACTCTTGCAATAAGCGGTAATAATGCAGAGTGCACAGGGGCATTACACACTGCACAGACAGAATATTCCCGTGCACATGCAGAGGTTGATGTAACATCCCGCTTGTGTTATTTATAGCTTCTAAGATGGAGATGATTGCTCTCTTTCTCTCTCACACACGGAAAACAAATATTCCGTTCCTCATTTATTTCCCTTTTTTCTCTTCTTGCTTCAGGAATTTTTAGAGCTAGATCTCATCTGATTATTGGTGCATCGGTCCCTGGGCAGGCTTTCAGCTTGAATTGGAATTCTCAAAATCATCCCTTACAGCAACCGTCAGAAATGTGGAATTCTTTCTGGGCAGCATCCCTCTGGAAAACTGTACAGACTTCTGAGACCCCTGCAGATGGTCAGCCATTATTACAATTCATTATTTCTTCTACCTGCTGCTTCTGATATGCAGCTCACAGTCTGGCAGGCGGATTTAGCTTGCAGGGTCCCAAGAACACACAAGACATTGTAGAATTAGAAAGAGAAGCATCACTAAGTGGAAACAGTATATCTCCAGTCTCTTCTCTGAGTTTCATCATGTGCAGGGAAAAAAACAGTTTCCTCCTTTTCAATAAGTAATTTAATTTCCATTCATTCCCTAATCGGGACCCCTGCTGAAGCCTTTAAACATAGTTTCTTAGATAATTAAAAGTCTGTGAAATGTAATGCCATGGTTACAAATGCAGCACAAGACAGGAAATCCTTTGACTGATGCAATTGTAACTTTTAGCAGCGTGTAGTTGCAATCAAAATCAAAAAGAAATTAAAAAGAAAAAACAACTGCTTTTTTTAAAGACCTCACACATGCTCTTGTGTGCAGAGCGTGCAAACGTTTCGCACCTCAAAGATTTGAAAGCCCCCTTTAGGGCAGGATGTTACACAACAAACACGTTTTAGTCTGCTGGAGCCCTTCAGCACCACGGACAGCGCACTTCACTAAAGCAGAGGCTCACACACAGGAAGCAGTTAGTGGCTGACACAAAGCTGAGACCCCAGAATCCCTCAGGGAGTGTTTCCACCGCCTGTCAACAGTAACCAGACAGGGGGGTCACCAGGGGGTCCACTTTAACGTCAACTTGCTATGCCCTTTCCCTGATTTCATAAAGCAGTTTGAATTAAATCAGACTAATTTATAAAGCACTTTTTAAAGAGGTAACTCAAAGTGTTTCACAAACCAAAAATAAAAGCAACACTTCCCACCTTCACGGGACATAAATAACATGTAACACTTTGTGATTTCTAAAAGCACAACCAATACAAGTAAATAAACACTGGATTGAATAAAACAAGAATGAAAAATCAAATATGAATAAAAGAACCATCAAATAAGAAGAACACAATACAAATAAGAAGAACATTTAAATATTGTTTGAATAAAATAAGAATAACAATCAAAAAGATGGGTCTTTAGTCGGCTCTCTGCCGCCCTCAGTTATTTCAACACAAAGGAGACATTTCACCCAGTGAAACTATAGCAACCTGGGTTATGGCCTACTTTCCACTGGCTCCACAGAGCTAATGGCCGTATGGTAATGTGTGGGATTTTGAATCCATTTCATGTCTAGAGATCCCAAGTGAACTAAAGGTCAGTGGTGAGGTCCTCCAGTTAAATGTATTGTAATTGACTGTGAACCCTGTAATTCAAGTACTGAATTGATGTAATGAAAACCAACCCAAAAAAATGAAATTATAATGTGTGCACATTTTCAAACTGTGAAATATCCAGAATTTGCAAAGTTGGAATTTGAATAGTGGACGATTATAAAAAATAAAATCTACTGTCTGTAGCTTGGATCCATTCCAGTGATTTTCTTGTAGAAATGTCCACATCCATTTTATTTCTTGTTAAGTCATTTCACAAATTGCTGCACATTTTCTATGCTGTGCTCAACATTTGGAATTGGATTTTTCTGGGTAAAACCCCACAACATTTCAACACTAACATGTAGATCATGGCAGTATACAAAGTATTGAAATGCCATGAAATAAATTAAATATGCCACATTCAAATAAATAAAACATTGTAATGATGAATATTGTGTGTGTTTGGTTAACTCCCTGGAAGTGGGGGGTTTGGCATGACCTTAGTAGTGGCCAATCTGGGACATGAACTTTACCGTAGCAGTCCAAATCCAACACAACAGTCTGCCTGCCAATGTCTCATAGATGTAGTTCAATCAGGAGAGACATGATGTATGAAATACATGTTTATTACCGGGACACATGATATAAGAGAATGGTGATTGACAGATTACAACAAATGAATGAACTGATGTTTGGCGATTAGGCCCCGGTTTGCAGGATGATCATTCGGGAGGGGACAACCGCTCCGATGAACCCCCCGGGGTCTAGACACTGGTGGTGGTGATAAGTAGTTCGGACCGGTTCTGAAGGGAGAAGGTTTTAGCTTGGCCCTGTATTAGGAGATGGAGGCGAAGGGGTGGAGGAGGGTTGTGCGTTGACACCTGAAATGACAACTGACAGACAGGGAAGAGCAGATTTAAAGGGGTTAGTCGGTGCGATGATTGGCTAGCTGGGGAGTAACGCCCCTGATCACTTATTGGGAGAGGAGAGGGTATTGAAATGACGTGTAACACCAGGGGGTATTGGTCTTCCTAATTGAACTTGCGCTAAGCTTCATTTCAATCATGAGAGACATGATGTATGAAATACATGTTTATTACCGGGACACATGATATAAGAGAATGGTGATTGACAGATTACAACAAATTAATGAACTGATGTTTGGCGATTAGGCCCCGGTTTGCAGGATGATCATTCAGGAGGGGAACACCGCTCCGATGAACCCCCAAAAGAAGTGAAGTATGAAGTACTGAGATGTGAAGCATTTCTTACCTTACTGGCTGATTGCGGGGATCTGTGGATGAAATGAGAGATAGCACAGGGACATGATGAGAATGCCGGAATCACTGCCGGGTTTACGTGAACGCCGACCATGGGTTAACGCCTGGCGTAGCGGGGTTAAACGAACGCTGACCCACTGGCCGCAACCTGCACACACAAGTTAAACATGCGCTGACCCACTGGCCGCAACCTGCACACGCAGGGTTAAACGTAACGCAGACCCACTGGCCGCAACCTGTACTTGCAGGGTTAAACATGACGCAGACCCACTGGCCGCAACCTGCACACGCAGGGTTAAACATGACGCAGACCCACTGGCCGCAACCTGCACACGCAGGGTTAAACGTAACGCAGACCCACTGGCCGCAACCTGTACTTGCAGGGTTAAACATGACGCAGACCCACTGGCCGCAACCTGCACACGCAGGGTTTAAACATGACACAGACCCACTGGCCGCAACCTGCACTTGCAGGGTTAAACATGACGCTGACCCACTGGCCGCAACCTGCACACACAGGGTTAAACATGACGCTGACCCACTGGCCGCAACCTGCACACACAGGGTTAAACATGACACTGACCCTGGACGCAGCCTGCACATGCAGGGTTAAACATGACGCTGACCCACTGGCCGCAACCTGCACATGCAGGGTTAAACATGACGCAGACCCACTGGACGCAGCCTGCACATGCAGGGTTAAACATGATGCTGACCCACTGGCCGCAACCTGCACATGCAGGGTTAAACATGACGCTGACCCACTGGCCGCAACCTGCACATGCAGGGTTAAACATGACGCAGACCCACTGGCCGCAACCTGCACACACAGGGTTAAACATGACGCTGACCCACTGGACGCAGCCTGCACATGCAGGGTTAAACATGACGCTGACCCACTGGCCGCAACCTGCACATGCAGGGTTAAACATGACGCAGACCCACTGGCCGCAACCTGCACACACAGGGTTAAACATGACGCTGACCCACTGGCCGCAACCTGCACTCGCAGGGTTAAACGTGAACACGGACCCGGAGGTCACGCGCTGACGTGCAGGGTTACACGGAACGCAGACCCGGAGGTCACAACCTGACATGCGGTTAGACGTGAACACAGTGACAGGTATACATGCTGACGTGCTATGAAACCGCCACCAGTTATATGCATAATTACCAAGTTTAGTGTTTGAGACCTTGGATAGCCGCCACGCACTGATGTCCGGGCGAATGTGGGATATGAAGGCGGAGGAGGACCACCGTCCGAGTTGCAGGGATGAGGGAGATATGCCTTGAATGACAGCACCTGTCTGAACGAAAGCCCTGATATGCTATTAAGATGCCACCACCAGTTATATGCATATTTACCATAGGTAAACTGAAGAGACCTTGGATTGGCAGCACGAGCCGATGTCCAGGCGAAGAGGGAGATGTAGACAAGTAATGCACGAGAGCTGTTAGCTTCAGTACAGTGATGCATGAATATCATAACCTGGCTTAACACGAGCCAAGTGAGCATGAACCCGAGAATATGAATGAAGTGCAGGATGCACGCAGACAAAGACGTACACTTAGTTATATACTGAGACATGACCCGTGATATAGTATAGCTTAATTAGCAGTTAAGTGCGCCGGGATGAGTCATAGATGCTGATGAGCTGATTGAGTGATTAACACCGTCTTCTATCATCTGAAATGAGGATGATGGAGGGACGCTAGCGTTAGATCCAGCGAGTGTGATGATAAATGTGTAAGCGATAGGAAATCTGAGCGTGCCGCTATGGCGGATGATCTCATGCAGATATTCCCCCCAAAACGGAGGATGTGCAATGCACGTCCTTAAGAGTCGGAGAAAAAAGCGGTCGTCGTGAGGCCGGCGGATGCCACGTCCAGAAACGGGAGATGATGACGTGCCGAAGATTATCCGCATGCGAAGTACGGTTGACCGGTGAGGAAGAGCAACTGTCGTTGAAGACGTTTATGTGGATGCACGCAGTTTGGTTAGAGGAACGTTAATACCATGAGCTTGATGTGATGCCTAGGCACTCCAGGTGTGTGACTGGGCCTATAGTTCCTCGTAATTAAGAACGCTGTGCTCCTGGAGGAGTCTCCTCTTCTTTCCTCTTCTTCTCTTTCCCAGTTGAGCGGTGTTATAGGTTAGTAATGTTGTATTTGAACACTAGATGGCGTAAAGGCAACGCATGAGGAGATCTCCCTGAGCAGTGGGTGATGCACTGGGGAGAGACGACTATTAACATTATTTACCCGAATAGCCGGTGCACGCGTAGTTTCTCCTTACTTGACTCCCGCTTGAAGCTGAAAGAGTTCTGCCGAACGGATGATGGGAACTTTAAAGCGCGTTGTTAATATCTGCTTTGAAGAGCCAGCCTTGGCCTGCGCACTATTAAGATTACATTATCTCCGTGCGTAGAAAGGGGGGACCATTGACCGTTGTCATCGAGATTGCCCTGAGCAATACCAGTCATGCTAGTAGCCTATGCTAAAGCAAATAGAGTTGTGACGAGCAGTCGCGCTTGAACGATTGAATAGAACGCGACCGCACCTTGAAACGCTTATACGAGTCCGGCAGCACTAACCAGTATTGAGATTCTGTTATTGTGTAGGAAACGGTTTAATGCCGCAATGATATTGACAGTAGTCAAGATGACTGATTAGCTCGGTTGCTAAGCAACGTCACCTGTAGGATGCCAGATAACTTTAATGACGGTGTTGTGATGCCGACGGCGTAAACTCATACTGAACCACATTGCTAAGAGATGGGAAATAATTATCGGCTGTTTATGTGACAGTCGGACAGTGAGTGCTTAACGGCAACCGCTGGCGTGTGAGTTAACGATGGAATAAGCTCCGGTGCACACGCCTGCAGCGGCGTTAATGCCGCTGAACCACATGATGACCGATACGTCACGGCATTCTAGAAAAAGTATAGTTTGAAGAAATAGTTCTGATTGAATCTGCTTCGTATGATTAAAAACTACCCGACACAATCCTCTATTGATGTTTGTTTGACAGCGGTATTGGGAGAAAAACGGCGACGTAAACAGTTACGTCATGACTCTCAATTAATTGAGTCAATTCCTAATCTATTTAGTATGGTCGTGTCATAAACGGGATAATGTGCAGCGATTTGGTCATTGAGGAAAAGAAGCCCTACGAAACACCGTCCATTTCAGATAATAGGCTACTGTGTTGAAGCTTGAAACTGCGTTACTTACTGAGCATTGTAACGGGTAGTAATGACCCGAACTGCATTAGTAATGCGTTACATTACTTCGTACGCAAGTAATACGTTACTGAAGCTCCATACTGTAACACGTTACGCCCAACACTGCCTGGAACTCACCTTAACCCTGAACTAAAGGTAGCAATGCATATTGTTGAACTTTTCCTGTCGGCTCCCGACCGTAGTCGAGGAAACAGGGGGGAATGACTCTCTGTCGTCTCCCAGGGCAGAAGCAACGCGCTTCGGGTTCAATAACCCCATTATCGGAATGACTGGAGAGAGGCGAGCTCTACTTGGGAGGTCGTTGCATTTATTTAGCTATTCTGTTTCGCGAGATGGATAGAAACATATATATCCCGCTCACTCACTCGCTCTACTATACCCGCGCACACATGCACGCGCCACACCCCTCTCTTAAAGGGGTAGCGATCTCACTCTGCATGACCCTAATGTCATAACGATATAACGAACATCTCGTGAATTTGTTGCAACTGCCTCTTGCCAGCGCTACCCTGACGCCTGTTTTAGAGGTGAGGCGCAGGAAAGAGAGGCGAGAGCCTGGCTGTGCAATGAACCTGCTAGCCGCCATGTCCAGTAGTAACTACTGAGCCGGGAGGAGAAGTAGCTTCAATGGGATGTAGCTTAAGCCCTGCCTGCCTGCAGGAGGGGTTGTGGTTGAAGCCAGAGATGGGTAACGGAGCGTCCACACTACAGCTTCAAAAAAAGCTTGGAGCTGGGCGTGTCTGAAGCTTGGGGATGTTATTCAAGCAACGCGACCAACAACCAATCACATGAATCTCCCGCCCCCGACATACAAAGCAAAAACCCCCGGGGATTTTATGGGAGCAATATATATATAAACTCCCAAAACAGGCAAAAACCTACCAGTTTCACCCACTGTCTCTGCCACCTCCCTCCATGCCTGGTTCCTCCGGTTTGTATCCCGGTAGGTGAAGAGGGTCTGGTCATACAAAACCGGGTGATTTGCTACGGCGATAATTAGTTTCTCCTCCATCTTTTTTTGAAATATAGAAACGAACGGCGGGATATCTCTCCCAGCTTAGACGCGGTTTGATTGGCTACAGCTTGAGCTGTCAGATTTTCCGAAACGGGATTTGATTGGCTGGCGCTGGCTACTCCGGAGACGCCGGAGACGGACCGCTATGCTACCCACAATTCAGTTCGGCGAAAAAAAGCGGCAACGTGACGTCACCCCATTCAAAGTGAATGGGCAGATTGAAGCTGTCGACGCTGTCGACGCTGTCGACGCTGTCGACGCTGTAGTGTGTACGGGCCGTAAGCTTCGCATGCGATGAGGGCCCGGTATTGGTCTTCCTAATTGAACTTGCGCTAAGCTTAATTTCATGCTGGAAAAAATATTCTTCAGTCAAATGAAATGGAGTTTTTATTTTGTTCTCAAACAATGTTATGAAATATGATTAACACAAATAAACGATAACACCTGGTAAACTGGAAGAGGGACTCTTTTAAATTATTGATAGGATTTTTCAACATGTGTCCCCTCTGTGTAAAGAGATTCTGAACGTTTCAGGAACAAAGATTCACTCTCTTTTTGTTCTGATCCATTTATATTGTGATGTCACGAGAGGGCAGTGGCGGTTCTAGAACATTTTACATGGGGGGGCAAAGGGGAGGCAAGAGGTCATGCCAGGGTGGCATGGGAAGGCGGACAGTACGTGGTATTTTATACTGTATATAACCTATTTATTGTTAATTCATGCCCTAACACAAGTGTTCTTAATGCACAAGAGAAACAAGGTGTTCAGACAAACAATCGGGTGCCCTTTGAGTCCCCCAAGCTTACCTCGACCATTTTAAATGAAAGGAAACTACAAAATGTATTTTAAAGCAATGTAAAATTAAATATATATTTTGTTTTAAAAAAAATTGGTTGTCTTAGAGTAGACAGACATATTTGCATGTCCTCACTAAGCATCATTACATATTAATTTAATATTAAACAAATCAAAATGGCCAATTATCCCAAAATGTTGCTGCTAATATAATCATATGCTTGTCAACTTTAACTGATCAAAAATCAATTCTGAAAAAATACTTGAATTATCTATGAAATTGCAATATTGTCAGTCCATGTGTGATCTGCATTGAGGGAATTACATCACAAAAGTGTCAGTTTCTTCTCTTACCCTATATTTCAGTTTTTGTATTTTCAGATTAAGATTGACAAGCTCAACATTTCAACTCTGTTATATGAATTAATAATAGTAAATAATTGTTTATTACAAAACAAACAATAGTTTTGCAAAATATTACAATTGTGTAATGTCCTTGACTTCCATGTGGTGCCATATCTTATCTAAACAAGGTCTCATGCCTACTTTTTGTCAAAAACGTCAACCATGTTAAATTTTTTCAAGGAAATTCCTAGTAATTGTTTATATTTTGTGCCTGAGGTGGGAAAATGTAAGTAGTCCACTACCAGATGTTATGACCAAACATTTTGGTTTCATTTTTCAAAGATATAAAGACCCAAAAGGCACCCGATTCAGAGAATACTCAGAATTCTGCATACTGTAAGTACTTAATTATAATTAAGTACACAAATGACATCACCGCCATCTCTTCAGAGAGCTACAGGTGACCTGTGCAGCAACACATTTCAATACATATTTGTCAATACTAAGAGCTGCTAGATTGAGCTGCTGTGATGGAATATGTAAGGAGAATCAGAACATACCATGTGGTCCAGCTGGAGTTTCATCTGCCTCCTGATCCCTGCCTCTGGCCCTCTTTCTGATACTTCATCTTTATTCCTCACATATATTTCTTCTTCTTCACTAATGTCTTCATCTCCTCCTCTTCCTCCTGCTCTGACCCTTCTTGTCTCTTCATCTCCTCCTCTTCCTCCTGCTCTGACCCTCCTGGTCTCTTCATCTCTCTTTTCCTTTTCCTCTTTCTGTTCGTCCTGATCACTTCTCATATGTCTTTTTGTTGTTGTTGAATCACTCCTATACTCTGGCCTGCAAGAGTCTACTTGTGAAAAGCACTGGTACAAATGCTTGTATAACTTTACACGTTAGGGCCATGTAGCTAATAAGTAGCATAACATCAGAAAGTATTGATCAAGCACACACAGGCAGCTGTGTTTAGATCCAGTTTTTACGGTAAAGGATGTATCCTGGTTTCATTGATCTGGCCTCATGGCTGTGATGTGTAGTTTACGTGGATTTAATAGGAGGCTACCGCGTAGTTTAGCAAAGTGATCGATCTCCCAGTTAACGCTGTCTGCGTAGTATTTTGTAACGTAACACCCCAAACAGCGCCCGTCTGTTAAACGCTATCGATTCAAACGGCAGCGTTTTATTAATATTTAGTTTCAAGCACTCGTCCTTAGTAAAAACAAAACTAGTGGAAAGGGAAATGCTCCCAGGGGAAGCTGATCCATAGGTGCTGGGACAGCTCGCTCCCTCTCTGCAGCGGTGTGAGCCGTGGTCTGTGTGAACCATGGATGTATAATAAGAACTGGATACAGCGTGGGAGGCGGGGCCTCATTCATTCCTATGAGAGCTGCTCATTAGCGCATGATGATAAAATGGCCCAACTTTTGAGAGAGTGAAACGTCACAGATTACCCAGCATGCCTGAGAAGTACCCGTATGTGCACTCATAGAGCATGCGCAACTTTAACCAAAATGCTCGTTCACATCAAGCACGTCAATTTGCGTACACGTAACAGCACCGTGCGTTCATGACAGCATGGTAATGGTTTGTTGTTATCATGGATTTTATATGAACGAGGCGGCAGTTAGCAGCTAGCGGCTAGCTAGTAATGATGCTAATGTACACATCAATCGTTTTGTACTTATATTACGCTGTAACAGGATCTAGTGATATCCAACAGAGCTTCATTTAGCATGAAATTATTATTGCACTGTATATATATATATTTATATACAGTGCAATAAGCTTCTTAGTGCAATACGAAGCTACAGGGACGTTAATAATGTCGGTAATATTAACTTTATTTAATACAACATTTACGGTACAAGATTTAATCATACAGCCCATGTATGATAATGAATTACAGCAAACATGTGCAATATATCCATTATTACAGCTCCGTGGGATGGCAGTAAGACGATATGGATCCGTTCTTATTGTGCATCCATGGGTAAAGATAAACGCAACTCACATTGGTTCCTCATACAGCATCTCTGTAAACTACGTGTATTCACTGAATTTCACTCTCTGCTCGTTGTAGCTCCTATAGCTCCAGCCCCACCCATGAACGTGCCGGGCGGCGCGGTCCCGTGGGTTAGATGCGCGTTCATAATGCAGAGGGAAATAACTCTCAGAATAACGTTATTAGCTAATTTTTACAACTTGAGGAACGAATGTTTTTAATAAGGGCTATACAAACGTTCATACTGGGTAGTTTATTTAGTTTAAAAAAAATTATCCAACGAGTTACAGACCACTCTTTCCCCATGTAAGTCAATGGGAAAAAGTGTTTCCGGGCCTGGCAACCAAACGGAAGTGTAGTACCGCCGTTTGGCCAGCACGAATATTTTCATCTGAGTCCGGCGCACTTCCTGGGGGCTTGGTGTGAACGCCGCTCCGCAGTTTAATGCAGGGCCGTAGCTGCGTTTTTAACGGGCCAAAAATGATATTTAAAATGATTCACTTTTAACTAATGTAATGCTTGTTTTGTTGCTTGAGAAGCTTGTGGAAATAGTGTAGGTTTGTTTTAGTACAGTTTTAGGGAAACAAAAATTAGGGGGGCAGCTGGGGGGGAAAGGCTCTACAGTGGGGGGCCAGCTGCCCCCCCTTGCCCCCCCGTAGATCCGCCCCTGCGAGAGGGTGCATCATAGAGGGCAGGGTTGCGGATAATCCAAAAATCAGCTCCTAAATTCTAACCCTATCTCCTATTCCTTGAACTCTGAGTGAAACGTCACGGGGTTAAGGGATAGTGGATAGGATAATTCAAAAGGACTTAGGAGAAGAGACTGCAACATGGATGTATAATAAGAACGAGGGACTACTGTAAACTCATCTAGAGACTCTGCACCGTGCTCTGATGCTGTTGCTTTATGCTTTATGAACGTGGACAAAGAGAAACATATTCTTCATGACCAAAGTTGGAATTGAAATAAAAAAGTTAAGTGAAACTTATGCTCGTCACCCTCTCCCTCCGGTCCACATTAATACAAATGATCCCAATACGTATGATTGTATGAAAATATCTTAAAATAAATACAAATGTATTTATTATAAACGTTAGTTCTTAACATCTATCACTGTGTATATCACCATTCAAACATATTTTAAAAGTTGAACAAACCCCACACAGCTCAGTAAAGACTGTGAAATGTTGACTTTATTTGATCATTTCAGTAAAAACTAACGTTCATATTTCTCTTTTTGATTATAATACTGATGAACGTTCAAAACAAAGCACTTTGGCAACTTACCACATACGTTTTAAAATGCTTAATAAGCACCGTAACTTTCATGATATAATTTCTCCGTCATAATCGGTTGTTTCCGTGAACGGCCGACTGTTGTGTGACAGCAAATGCTGCGACCGCAAGGCATTGTGGGGCAGCACTTTCTCCTCTCCTTTCGGTTAGGGAGGTCCAGTGATTCCTAAGCTAAAGGAGGTTATAAAGGAAGTTTGAAACCTCCTTTCCTATCATCTAGAGAATTGGAACGGCTCTTATCATGGCTGCCACTGAGGGACTTCTGAGTCATTTCACTCCGTTAGGAAGGTTCCTAAGCTAAATGGACTATTCCACTTCAGCCCTGGTACATTCCCTCTTGGTGGATGCAACAGGGACTACAACTCCCAGAATCAGCAGGGCATTAGGGAAGATGGCTGCTGCCCAGCTGAAGAGTGTTGACTGATTGCTCCTGTGAGCACGAACACGATGTGCAGAGAGGAGAGACAATGGTTGAGTTGCACACCGTTGAAGAGGTGCTTATTTACTTTCTATAGCAGTTAGCAAAAGTCTTTAGTTAGATTAATCCTTCTGTTTTGTTTATAAGTGATGACTTAAGTTTGTGATGGCTGTAAGAAGACAACAATACACCTGATTAAGTTGGAAATCGCTGCCTGCTGTCTTTTATTCATCCCACCCACACCTCAAGCTGAAGATCCCTTCCTCTCAAGACATCACAATATAAAAACCGGTCTGAAAATGAGCTGATCAGATTTTGGCCACTTTGTGATGTCATAACGTTTTTTGGCTTGTGTAACCATTAGCCAATCAGCAACCAAGGTCTCCTCCTCCTCCCTTAAAGAGAATCTATGGTCAGTATTCTTTGTTGCACAAAGAATAAACCTTTTTGTTAACCTTTACGCTGACTACCTCATTTTATTGGTTGTTGTGTGTTATTGTCTCCAGAGGCCTGTACGACGAAGCCGGATTTTCGCTTAGCGAGCTAACTTCAGGGAAAACTCTTGGTTTCCGGTCCTACGACGCTGGTTCACTTCTAGCGGGCTAGATCTCCATGGTAACTTATGCTGAGCGGCTAACCAGGGGGGTATACTACGAATCTAGTTTAACATATTCTGGATATGTTTTGAGTTATCCGGTTAACTTAATCCAAAACAAAGCCGCTCTCGCTAAACTGTCCTACAACGCTGGTTATCAACTTGTTCGCTCAAGCCAGCCGTGCCCTATCTAGTTAGGTGCGCGTTCACATAAAAGGGGTGGTATCTGGAGCATTCGACCAATCACAAACATGGAGAAGCGTACTGACAGCGCAGCGTCATACTTCCTGAATGAAACGTCAACTATAATATTAGTCAAATATGAAGAAGTTAAACTTTAAACATCCATGACTTAAACACTTTATCCAGGATCAAAGCCACATAGCTGCACCTGCAAGGTGAATACAGCTGGCAAAAGAAAAAGTGTTTGAATGCGTACATTAACAGGTTTATGATATCACTGCCCCGTCTAAGACACGATCTGACTTTAATTACATATGACTCGAGTGTTTCGTGTGAACGTGTTGCGTGAAACGTGAACGTGAAATGTGTTGCTTAAAATAATACTTCTGCATACAGTATGTGACACTGTGAGTGTTGCACGGCCAGATACGGCTCAGCTGACTCAGATAAGAAAATATATGATACATTATGATGTGATATGAATGATAATGGGACACATCGACGTCTGCACTCACAGTGCCGCGGACTGTAGGCAACGTAATGTTACTTTAATCCGGTTACTTATGTTGTGGCAGATATTTAATTAAGCTTTCTTAACATAATAGTTATAATAGTCAGATTGCTCTGAAGATGGGAGGTGATGTTCCATTCATTTTCACGTTCACACAGTCGGTGATTTTGGCCGGCCGTCTTTCCTGCAACGGCAGTCTAAACTGTATTTCCTCCGCACACTGTGCTCTGATTGGTCAGCAGGCGTGGTGCTTTCGCTGAGTTGATCTCTTATCCTGGAACCTATCCTGCTTCGGAGCACAGACTAGGTTCCAGGATAAGTCACCATGGAGATCTAGCCCGCTAAAAAGTTAACCAGCTTCGTAGTACCGGAAATCCCAGAAGTTATCTTGCTAAAATAAAATCCTGCTTCGTATTATACCCCCCTGGTCCGGAGCAGGTTAGGTTCCAGGATAAGAGATCAACTCAGTGAAAGCACCGCTTGCTGATCAATCAGAGCTCAGTGTGCAGAGTTTAAAGCAATCAAGTCATATTACAGGAGAAAGGAAATACAGAAAAGCTGCCGTTGCAGGAAAGACGGCCAGCAAAAATCACAGACTGTGTGAACGTGAAAATGAATAGAATATCACCTCCCATCTTCAGAGCAATCTGACTATTATAACATTAGCGTTAAGAAAGCTTACTTAGATATCTGCCACAACATAAGTAACCGGATCAGAGTAACATTACGTACAGTCCGCGGCACTGTGAGTGCAGACGTCGATGTGTCCCATTATCATTCATATTATCACATCATAATGTATCATATATTTCCTTATCTGAGTCAGCTGAGCCGTATCTGGCCGTGCAACACTCACAGTGTCACATACTGCATGCAGAAGTATTATTTTAAGCAACACATTAAGTTGACGAAACACTCGAGACAAATGTAATTAAAGTCAGATCCACTCGTGACACGGGACAGTGATATCATAAACCTGTTAATGTACGCATGCAAACAAAAAATAGTATTGTATTAAAGACATAATATTATCGTAAGATTACTGTGGGTGTTGCTAGGGTTACGGCCCGTCCACACAGCGGCGTGCGTTGACGCTTCACCATTCACTTTGAATGGGGTGACGTTTTTTCTTTTCACCGAACTGCATCGTGGGAAGCGACGCGGAGCGTTGCTGGCGTGGCTCGCTGCAAAAGTTGAGCAATGTTCAACTTTTGACGCCTCGGCAGAAGCGTCAGCCAATCGAATCATATGCCAGTATAAGCTCTAGCCAATCAAACCGCTGCTTGTGTGTCAGGGGCGGGAGATTCATGTGATTGGTTTTTGGTCGAGTTTCAGACACGCCCGCCGGCAAGCGTTAACACACGCCGCTGTGTGGACGGGCCATTACCCCCAGTTTCCACCGGGTCCGTCTGCGCCGCACCGTGTTACGGCTGCACCGCGGCGGTCGTAAGGATCGCGGCCACTCTAGTCAATGGGTGCTATTCCACCACACGCGCCGTGTTACGGCTCAGACGCGTCCCAGAAGCGTCCCAGAAGCGTCACTGAAGTGGCTCGGCGCAGCGCTTCTCTAAAATTAGGATGAATGCTATTTTTGCCGCGGCGCAGCCGTAACATAAGGTCGGGGAAGCAGCCCCCCCTCGCAGGAAGTGGAAAGGTGAGCATCCGGGCCACGCCCATCCCCCACATATACTAATTTAGCAGACCCCCCTTCTTCATCACAACACCTCCACTACGATACGCACAATGGACGACGAGGTTTTTATCATGGAAGTGGAAAAACACACTATTTTATATGATGTAACCAATGCTTACTACAAGGACAACATCAGAAAGGACAAGGCCTGGTTTTTAGTCGCTGCAGTTTGTGGAGTGGAAGGTAACAACTACATATTAATGTTTTAAAGTTAATTAATACTTGTAGGTACAGTACAGAGCCATTCAATAAACACAATTTAAACAGACACACAAATAAAACATTTAACTACGTAGCCTACTTACTTTCTTGTAGAAGTACAAATGCCCAGGATGCCCGAATCAATAACAAAACTGCGAGCCTGCATGCACGACGCTACGCTTCTGAAACGCTTCTGGGACGCGTCCGGTGGGTTGAGGCCCGTCCACACAGCGGCGTGCGTTGAAGCTTCCAACGCTTCTGCCCATTCACTTTGAATGCGGTGACGTCACTTTTAGCCGAACTGCATTTTGGGAAGCGACGTGGAACGTTGCTGGCGTTGCTTGCTTCAAAAGTTGAGCAATGTTCAACTTTTGGCGCCTCGGCAGAAGCGTCAGCCAATGAAATCCCGTTTATGCAAATCTGCCAGTACAAGCGCTAGCCAATCAAACCTTGTGTATGCAGGTCATTTCCTCATATTCCAAAAAATGGAGGGAAAATTCATTATAGCGGTAGTGAATCATCCGGTGCTGTATGATCAGTGTCTGTTCATCTACCGGGATACAAACCGGAGGAGCGAGGCATGGAGGGAGGTGGCAGAGACAGTGGGTGAAACTGGTAGGTTTTCGCCTGTTTGGGGATTTTATATCCAGTTTACTTCGTTTTAACTTTGCTATTGCTTTGTATGTCGGGGGCGGGAGATTCAGGTGATTGGTTGTTGATCGCGTTGCTCGCAAAAAATCCCCAAGCTTCAGACACGCCCACCGCCAAGCGTCAACGCACGCTGCTGTGTGGACGCTCCGTTATGGCGCTAGAGGAGGTCGGACCAAAACCGGCGCTGACGAACCCAGTGGAAACTGGGGGTTAGGGTTCATAGCAACATCTGACTTCTTCTTTTTAAATAAGTAGTCAAATATTTGTCAAATGTAATTCATAAATGATATGGGTCATTAGCAGACATATGTTATGTTATATTATTAGTATTATATTAAAACATGGTTGGTCGAGTACGATTTAAAGAAAAGAGTAAAAGTGATTCAACCGTCCCCCCTACTGTTTTAGATGTCACTTTTCCCATGTTTCGATGGGTACCCGAATGCAACACGGTGTGTGCACAGGTGCGCGCTCGTGCTCTCTGGATAATGAGACCAAGCAACATGCCCCCTTGTGATTTCACCCTTTTCCGATGTGTGCATATTTATGAACGCGATTTAAGCCACCACTGTAACACTGTACTTGTATTACTTTTATTATAGTTATATTAGGCACATTCTCTCTTTGATTTTATCTATTTTAATGAGAGAGTTGAGTTACTATGCCACAGATCCACGACTCAGCTCTTTTTTGGTATCTCAATGACAAGTCGTCGAAAATCCATATTTACGCCACTTGGTCCAAGGTTCGAAAACGACACAGTATACCAAACTTACTGTTTGAAAACAGCGTTTTAAAATGTGTGCCTGGAAAACTTGGGAACAGAGCCAAACCTCGGGGACATGGTGAGTTGTTTAATTTATCTTTCTCTTCCTGTCTGCCTTATGTCACTCCGTCACCAAACTCCATTAACAATTCTGTCATTTATATGTTTCCCTGATCATTTCTGTATGCGCCCGAGAAAATATGCCGTTATGCAACTTTGTATTGGTATAAAACGATCCTGAGATACATTCGGTTTTCAAATTATCCATGAAGCAGCTTTTAATGTAATTTAATTTCAGATGTTTGTGTCAAATTCCTCACAAGGCTCTCTGCCCGTGAGTGCTCACTGTGGACGATTTGGTGTTACCTTTGTCGAGCTATTAAATGTGATGTATGTTTTAAATCATTGAAGAGAATCACGAATTGAAGCGAACCCCAACGGTTCCTTTATTGCCTTCGTTAATTGGTACATAGCAGTGTGGACTAGCAAAGTAAATTGGTGTAATACATTCATGGGGTCTGGTGTGCTGACAGAAGGCCCCCTCCTTCGTTAAACTCCAGCTAACAGTGGGGGTGTGAAGCCTGATGTAATAATTTTACTGGAGAGTGTTTCAGCAGTGGGCTCAACATATTTGTATAAGTGGTGTAAAGTAACTAAGTAGATTTACTCAAGTAGGCCTACTATACTTATGTACAATTTTGAGGGACTTGTACTTGAGTGATGTTGTTACTTTAATATTAATACTTTTGTATTGAATACCTTTAGTTACTTTACAGATCTGGATGAATGATGTGAAATATAATCAAGTGTTAAATCAGACTTTAGTTCCACCTGGAGTAAATCCACAAGCTACCCTGCAGTATACAAAGTCATTCAAACTAGCTGCACCTTTACCAGCTTTGAGAACACTTTCATGATCAATCATTATAAAACATATCATATATATTATTCTGAAATGGACCAATCTGCACAACGACTACTTTTACTGTCGCTACTTTCACTATATTTTGATGATAATACTTTTGTACTTTTACTTGAGTAACATTTTGAATGCAGGACTTGTACTTGCAACAGAGTATTCCTACACTCTGGTACTTCTACTTTTACTCAAGTACAAGATCTGAGTACTTCTCCCTCCTTTGGTGGTGATTAAGATGAAATTGATACATGTTATTTTAGTTGGTGATTGATTTGTTGACCCCTTTGTTGTATTGCCTGATCTGCTCATAGTGCAAACTGGTGTGTATGAGTTCTGTGGCCTCCATTATTAAAATAAAACAGCTTAATGTCTGTGTAAATGAGGAATGATATATACAATTTTTATATATATATTTAAACTGCCGAAGTTTAAATGAAATTTCCGTTGATAGAACAAACCAAATTGGATGTGAAGTGGTCTTTTTATTTTCATATTCAATTGGCAGGCACAGAAAAATGAGAAGTTGATTTAAAAAAAAAAAAAAAAAAAAGAACAACGTGGACTCTTTTTGTATTATATCCTGGCTTAAATTGATGGACTAGAAAGGGCCCTATCATTTTCATGGCCAAACATCTGGATCTGCTTTTCTGAAAATTATGTTTTTATTTCCTAACTAAAATCATATCCAATATAAAACAGGTATATATCAGTATATAGCAGTGACGTGCGGTGAGGTTCATGGTGAGGCACTGACTCTTTCAGAGTCAGATTTACAAATATTATATTTTGACCTTAATCGAAATGTTCGGTTATTTTCAAAAGCTTTTTTAGTCTGATGCTTCGATTCATTTTAACCAGACTGTTCAACAAAAGGATACCCAAAATCTAAATATTGGATTGTTCTTTCTTAGTAAGATCCCATGTTCATTACAGTTGTGGTCTTACCTTGACTTGAAGATGAAGTCCATGCTATCCTTCTGGACAACAATCTCCATTACATTTTTGTAAAAGTCCTCCTTATCTTCCTCTAGTTTCAAAAGTCTAGCTTGTTGTTTGCGTCTGCGTAGAATAACAGTAGCAACAAGAACCAGTGGGCTCACTTGCGCCCCCTTCAGTGCGGCAGAGGTTATGGCTGCCTCTCCTGGTGCTTTTTTCATTGCCGTTGTATGATGAGACCAGCGGGCCTAAATATCATATATACGTGAAATAAGTTATTTAGAGACTATGGATGGCGAGGATAAATGTAATAAAGGGATCTACAAACATTACATTGGTGACATACAGTGAGATGGTGCAGGCATGCGCTTAGGGCCCGCTTTCCAGCCAGTTTCTGTGGGGTGACGCATTTTGAGGTGAGGCAGATCTCATCTGTGCCTCACCTCACCCCACAGCAACCGGCTTGAGCGCGCTCACAAAATAAGTGCCCGCGCTACATTAGTGCCCGCGCTCCAGCAAGTTACTGTGGGCTTACGAGAGGCAGAGCTCGTCCCTGCCTCACTCCTCATCGCTCCCATGTAGTTGTAGCGGAGCTCGGCCAATTTGCTGATTTTGACTATAAAAAGCGATTGGAATCATACAGAAATCACACTTACAACACAGATCAGTGGAGACATTTTATTATTATTATTATTATTATTTAGTTTTTCTTTAGTTGTTTTTCCGTTACATTGGAGTATGACAGGTGAGACTCTGCCTCCCCTGCCTCCCCTGACTGCACGTCGCTGGTATATAGTGTCTCTACTGTGACATGTCTCCATGCTTTGATGTTCAAAAAGCT
Source organism: Gymnodraco acuticeps (assembly GCF_902827175.1). NCBI lineage: Eukaryota > Metazoa > Chordata > Actinopteri > Perciformes > Bathydraconidae > Gymnodraco > Gymnodraco acuticeps. Next base: position 899,280 of record NW_022991958.1, on the reverse strand, counting down.
CTTTATTTCTCTCATACTGCTTGTGCTGCAGCACCTCTTTTCACCCTCTGTCTGAAACCAGAGCTCAGTCTGCTCTGATTGGTTAGCTGGACGGCTCTGTAGTGGTTGCGTTAGACTTTTTCGTTGTCCGTCATTTTGACGGACAGGATCGTAAAATTTCTGTCATAATCCATTATTACCCGTCATTTTATTTGATAAAAGTTTTTTAAGAGTTTTAATGATGAGATGAGACATATTTAATATTTATGTTTGGGTACTGAGCAGCAAATGTTCATTCATTCGTTTTTTTTTTAATGATTCATACAGAACTTTTAAGGGCATGGAGAAAAAAAAAGATGAACAGATGTCAACACGAACATGAATGATTTATTTGTTCCTGCACTGACAGACAGCAGAGGGGGGCAGAGGCCGCTAAAAACACCACGACCATTGTGCCTAAACAATACCATCGTTTTAAATGAGACAATTACAATCAAAATATGAACAAAACATTTACAAGAACAACTCAATTGACCTGCTGTAGCCTGAACGCTGATTTCTGCATCGTTGTGCACCCTCGGACAAATCCGTTACTCATCTTAGCTTTTCTACAGATGTCGCAGAACATTTTGCCATCTTCCCTCCTTAGCCACTTAAACTCTTGCTCCCAGTATGGGTGTAACGGTTCACAAACATTTCGGTTCGGTACGTACCTCGGTTTTTAGGTGACGGTTCGGTACGTTTTCGGTACAGCAGAAACAATTATCACAAAACATAAAATATTTTTTGGGTTTTTTTATTATTATTAAACTGTGGATAATGTATTCACTCAAATAAATACAAAATATAATAAAATAAACATTAAGGTGCAGCATTTGGATGAACTGAAATAATCTGTATTTGAACTTTACTGTACTAGTACTCACAAAACATAAGCTATTAGTTTTGGGTTTTTAATTATTATTAAACTGAATATTCACTCAAATAAATACAAAATGAAATAAACATTAAGGTGCAGCATTTCGATGAACTGAAATAATCTGTACTTGAACTGTACTGTACTTAAGCAGCCAGTTTGACATAATGACTTGCTTGTCATTGTATTTTCATGTTTTTTTTAAAGAAAGATGAACTTGTCCACATTGCTTGCCGAAAGGGCAGATCTGCTGGCACTAACAATGTCTCCTGCTTATGCCCTTGAACAAAACTTTTGATCACAAAACAGCAAAGGTAAGACGTAAAGTGAAGTTGTTTTCTTGCTCTTTCCTGGCTGCTAGTTCAGTAAGTTTTACCAATGGAATGGAATCTGTGGAATCTCAGCTTCCATGTGCTATGTCGTTTGTGCAGATAACATGACGTAGAAAAGATCGCTTTTGCCAGTTATGTGCTAAAGTAGCCGTTAGCCCCGTTAGCCCGTTTCGCTAAGTGTTGATTTAGTCAGTGGTCACCAACCTTTTTAAGCCCAAGATCCCTGACCTCGGCCTTGGTGAAAGGTGAGATCTACCTATTGCAGAATTGAGTGAAAAAGACAGCCCAGACTGTACTTCCACTTTGAGGTCTTTTATGTAGGCTAATTGCATCTGCATTACATCAAATCATTTGGTGCAACTTCCAATTTGATTAAACCAAGAACACAACATAACTAACATGTCTTTTTCATTCATTTCTTCATTACAATCCTAAATATAAATGTATGTAGCTTATTTTCCGTTTGAGTGAATGAGTCCATTATTTTGTTGACGGCAACAACAACAAGAAAGAAAAAAACAACATCTTGCAGTGAGCAGATAACAAAAAGTGCCATTTTAACTGTGAGGCTTATCCACTGAAGCTTCATGCAAGTGCAACATTTAAAATTAACATTAAAACTAGTTATTTTAACACAATTCTTACAAATTCAAAATTCTAACAACATTCTTTATCCGTGCATTGACCATAGAGCAGGGGTGGGGAACCTTTTTCCTCTCAAGGGCCATTTCAATTTTTTCAACATCCTCCGAGGGCCGTACAAATTATTGACCTCTGCTTAAAAAACTAAAATCACAGCCCACTCATTTCACCTTTCTTTCATGCTGTGCAAATAAAAAGCAACCTCTTAATCCAGATATCTTGCCATGACTCGCGCATGCATGCACGTGCTCGGTTGTGGCATGATCACCAAAACAGAAAGATATGGACACAAGATGTGTGCAAATGTATTTAGTTTCCTATCCATGGACATGATTTAAGTGGGGGGGACCTAACCTCCTCTAGGGGGGTCCGGGGGCATGCTCCCCGGGAAGATTTTTTTTTAAATATTGAAATTGAAAGCATCAATCTGGTGCACTTTGAAAGCAAAATGAAGTGATCTATGGAAACATCTCTCAACACCCATTTGAAACAGAACTGTAAGCAGATTTACTTTTTCTTTATGGATATTTTACAAATCACTCTCCTTTCAAACTGTATTCTTCTTTATTAATACATTTTTTTTTTTTACTGTCATATAGTATTTTATACCTGTTTACTTTATTCTCTTTTTTTTTTGATAACTATAATGATCATATCAAGATGCGCCTTTACCTCACTGGTTGGAGAAAAAGCTTCTTATATTCGTTAGCATAGCTAGCTAACCAGATGCTAATAACAACAAAGTTATTGACTGTATGATCAGAATGACAGATGAACAGATCGCCACTGGGCTTTCAGCTAAAGACACAGCCACGCAAAAACTGCAGCACGTGTAGCCTACGGACTTATGGGTACTGCAATTTTTTAAAGTCCCGGAGTGGCGTTCTGGTGCTCTCCGTCAGAACTACACCCCTGTCAGACAAGACATATACCACGTGATGACACGTTAGGCTCGTGTTGTGTTCATGGACCATGACCGTTGCCAGGAAAAACAGGCACTCACTTGTTTAATTATTTTGCGGTCTAGATTTCTTTAATTTTTTTCTTTTTTGCGTGTGTTTATAAATTACCTAGAGGGCCGTACCAAATGGTCTCGCGGGCCGTATACGGCCCGGGGGCCGGAGGTTCCCCACCCCTGCCATAGAGTGATGCAGTGACGTGTCCTACAACTCGGAATTAAGCTGCTTCCGGTTCCCTCGACAAAAAAGCAATGCAATTTCTCCATAGGATTTTGGAAAATAGCTCGAAATAAGGTCTGTGGTTGAAACACATTTAAGAGACAGATCACGTTTTGTTCAGTCGGATAATATCCACATGTCTATCCTACTTTTATAATTTTCCAATCATAAATCGAATCGCCAGAAGCAAAATGCTAACGTTATGCTATAAAGGAACTACAGCAGGGTCGTTGCTTCAACGTCACGCCAACTTAAGATCCATATTCAAACATACAGATTGTAAATGGTACAAGTTGAAGTGTTTGTTTGAACAGTTTGCAGGAGGCAGGTACTGGCTTTCAAGCAGAACAGGGCAAACAAACTAGCGGGAGTGTTTTACGTGTTCGGTGTAATGACGTAAAACGGCCTGGACAACTTCTGTAGTCCTATTCAGCCACTTGTTAACAACCATCGTTTTTCAGACACGTAAACTCTTCAAAAATCCCCAGCGGGGTCACTGCTGATGTATTTAATGTCGTAGAACAAAACGTGATCCGTCTCTTAAATGTGTGTCAAACACAGACCTTATTTGGAGCTATTTTCCAAAATCCTATGGAGAAATTGCATTGCTTTTTTGTCGAGGGAACCGGAAGTGGTAAAATGCTAACTTAATTGGTGCGTTCACACCGGACGCAATGCGAATGACGCGTTTGCGCGGTAGCCAATCAGCTGTGAGGATCTCAGCCTGCCGTCACTGACGTTGAATCAGAAAACCAAAACATCAGCCGTTAGCTGTTAGCACTCAGAGATCACAGCTCCTCATATCTGTTCAGAAACTGGACAAAAGTTAAACAAGTACAAACCACAGACTGTCTGTGTCATGGCGAATACAGTCGCTGTTGTATCTGTGTCTGTATCATGTTGTTATGAGTCCGGACGGAGCAGATACAACGTTAGTTTAGCCTGATCGATCCGATCTCCATTCAGAAAACACGCATTTAAAAGGTTTTTCGCCTGCCGTCTGTCTGCAGACTCGTCAAAGCATTACTTCATGGTTTTTACTAACCGTTATCAGTATGTTGTTACTTCAGCATAATTTAGAAACGTGTATTAAAATTCCATCACGGTAAAATATGTTCATTTTGTTGTAGTTGGTATCTACCATAAGTGCAGTGAGTTCAAAAATATGCAGCCTCACTTGAAGTCAGTCTATTATTTTCAGGAGCGACAGGGAATGTCTCAAAGATACGTCAATCAAGTGGCACCTGCTAACCTGTGGATGATGGCTTACATCTAAAAACTGTATTAAAAAAAATAAATTATTATTTTTTATTTTTACTTTAGTTTCAAATGGGCTAAAGTCCCTAAGTCCCTAATTCACTTATTCATTTGATGGCCAAAGTACAAGTGAAACAGGTGGTTTTCATTCTGCCACAGAAGCTATATAGACTTTTGACTGTCTTGATATCAATTGGGAGCGTGTTCCTCCATATTGGAGCCAGATAGCAAGCAGGCGTGTTTTTGTTGTGATGTACCTGGGTCCAATCAAGCCCCCAGGAAGTGCGCCGGACTCTGAGGAAAATATTCGTTGTGTCCAAACGGCGGTACTGCAACTTCCGTATCAGTCCGTGACGTCACTGAGCCCAGAAATACTTTTTCCCATTGACTAACATTGGGAAAGAGTGGTCTGTAAATCGTTGGATGATTTTTTTTTTAACCAAATAAACTACCCAGTATGAGCATTTGTATAGCCCTTATTAAAAACATTCAGTCCTCAAGTTGTAAAATGTGCTAATAACGTTATTCTGAGACTTATTTTCCTCGGCATTATGAACGTGCATCTGAGTGGGAGCTTGGGGGGCGGGGCTTAAGGGGCAACTCAACTGAGCATGCTCTGACTGCACATACGGGTACTTCTGTTCTGACAGCCTGGCATGACGGGTATCCATGGGTCCAACTCCGTTACGGAGAAGCGAGCCGATTGGCTGATGCAGAACAAAGTGCACCTGGTTGCTAACAAGTAACTAAATAAACTACTTAACATAATCACGCTGATTATTATCCGCCTTTAGCTTAGCAGTGGTGATACACTGCCATGTATTTGTGATGTAGCGTTAGCTTTTTAATTCTGTCAATTACATTTACGCTCCAAAAATCATGTGTCTATTTGTGTTTGCCACATATCCTATTTTCAGAACATTTCATAAATCCAATGCCAAATTCCCATTTGTTTTTATTTGAAGGATATCATGCGATTCTAACTTCGGGGTCGCCTTCATGTACTTTTTATTAAAATAAATACAGTTTCTGAAACGTTAGGAAATCTCCGCTTAGGTTTGAAGGCTGGAATTATAGTAATCACTATTGATTCACTATTTTTTTGCTTGGAGCCTTTCCAAGAGGTTCTGCTTCAAAGTTGTTTATGTACAGTGGACAGCTGTGCACAGGCTCCTCCGGTGGGCTCACTGTCAGACTGAGAGAGGAACTGTTCCATATTCAGAGCTGGCAGCTGTTTGTCAAGCAGAGCTCCACGTCCTGGAGTCTGACACTGTGTGACACTTGACCTAATTCAGTCCACAGTTTAAAGTTTTCCTTTGAGTTGTGATGGCGTTCTTCCAGAACCAATTTTGATGAAAGTATTGAAGGCTTCTGGCAAAATAGTCTGTTAAGTCAACGCATAGATTCCTATTGTGAACCTGTACCCAAACCTGTACCCAAAAGTTGTATGTTAGAAATGTATAGCAGGGATCCCCAGCACATAGAAACTGCCGGATGCTTACTTGCATATGTTCTGTAATTTGCATAATTAGCAGAAATTGCATTAATTGGCATATGTAGAAAATACCTTAAAAATGGCTTGTCCGATAATTTTTGTAGTGTTTTTGGACATTATTGAAGATGCTGAATCCATTGCTGACATTTGCAGGATCAAAAATGCCCAGAAAGTGGCCATATTTCTATTTTCAAGTTTTAAAACGGAAAAGTGCGATTTTGGATCCTGAAAATGTAAGAAATGGATTCAACATCTTCAATATACCTCAAAAACCACAACATAATTGTCCAAATTATCTGCAAATGCAAATTAATGCAACCAATGCTAATTGTTCAAATTGACAGACACACTGATTCACACTGCTGGCAACTAGACTGTAATGATATTCGTGTTCACGCACATTTACTCCTTGGTTAGGGATTTACGCACTGATAGAATGACTTGTAGTTTTCAATCTGTACTGATCATGCAGAGCACGGTGAGCCAGATAGATGTAGAGTGAGTTGAAGGTAATTGATAAAAGGATCTTTTCATGTGGAGCAGGGCTGCAGACGGGTGTGGGAATATCAGAGCCCGGTGTATCCAGGGCCTCAGAGGAAACCCCCCCCTGACATCAAACAGACTCTTTAATTCAGGGGTCACAAACCTTTTTGTCACCGAGGGCTACTTCAAGGGTACTGAGTAATACGAAGGGCTACTTGTTTGATACAAACTTCCTGAATAACATAATTGCACGGTTCACCTTTAATGATAATATTATTATTAATAATAATCAGAATACATATTAATTTACTGTATGTGAAGGACTGTCTGATCACATGTTAATGTTAATTATTCCTCTCAATAATTTACCATGGTAGGAAACACAGATATATTTAAACATACAATATTATTTATTTATTATAATCATATAATATTATTATGTAAAGTTTAAAAAAGAACATCAACTCAATTAGATCATATTTTTATTAATCACTAAATCTGTAGAATTGTTAACAAAATAGCACATTTTTTACACTTTTTGATCAAATTATTTTCCACATTTGAGTTTACTGTTGGCATGGTGTTTCACTGAAAACATCTGTTGTCTCTTTCTTTGCCTTCTATTAGTGGGAAGTCATTAGGCATTGCATGCTGTCCACTAGTGTACTGTAATCTGGGGTATAATTTGACACTGCAACTCTGAGTAAACCTTGTAGATGTGCATCAGTAAGGCGTGTTCTGTGTTTGTTCTTGATGAAGTTCATGTCTGAAAAGGCTGACTCACAAAGATAGGTTGAACCAAAAAGGCAGGCATCTTTCATGGCTGCTGTGCATACTCCTTTGTACTTTTCTGTGTCCACAAGGCACCAACAGTTTGCTGCATCCTGATGGGCTTTGAGGTGGAGGTCATTTTGCAACGTTAGGATTTCATTCTCCACCTGTCCAGCATCCACGTTGAAGGTCGCACTTAGTTGCTCAGCAATGCATGTCAGGTCCACTTGCATGAAAGGATTTGAAATGAATGACACACATGGCTCAAGTTCACCAAAGTCACAAAACCTGTTTTCAAACTCTTGACCAAGTCTGTTTATGACTTGAGAGTACTTTTCTGCAGCTTTGACGAAAGCCCCAGATGCAGAAGCATTGTCATGCAGCACTGACTGCACAGAGGGAAAGTGCAACACTTTCTTTCCCTGTAAATGCACAGAGAATATGCTCATCATAGCTTTAAATGCATTTACAGCACTTATCATGTAACAGTCTTGCCTTTGCCTTGCAGTTCACAGTTCAAATTGTTCAGTTTCTCAGTGATGTCGGTTAAAAATGCAAGGTCAAGTATCCACTCAGTGTCCTCAAGCAGTGAGGCGTCTTCCCCTTTGGATTGCAAGAATACTTTGATTTCACCCAAAAGTGACAAAAAACGCTGCAATACTCTTCCCCTGCTGAGCCATCGGATGTCTGTGTGCAATAACAGGTCACCATATTCAGCTGACAGCTCCTCCAACAGCACTTTGAACGTCCTGTGTTGTTTGGCTTTGGAGCGGATGCTGTTTATGATTTTCACGACAGGGGTCATCACATGATTAAAGCCGGTCACTTTTGTACACAATGCCTGCTGGTGAATGATGCAGTGGTAATGTAGAAATTGCGGGAGCTCCGTCTGTAGTCACCGACACCAGCTTTTCTAATGGTACCTTCTTCTCCACGAAGAAGCTCTTGACCGCGGTGTAAACGTCAACTCCCCTCGTTGTTGTCTTCAGGGGCAGTAGTGTCAAGAGTTCTTCTTTTGTGGAGAAATCATCAAACACCATTCGGATAAACATCATCAGCTGTGCTGTACTGCTTCTGTCCACGGACTCGTCGCACTGGACGCTAAACCACCGGCACGTAGCCAGATCCCGGTCCAGCTGCTCTGTCAAGTTCCCGCACATAGCCGACACTCTTCTAACGACGTACTTGCCCCCAGCTGGACATCGAGAGAGTGGAGATGACATCGTAACCATTCTTCTCGTCACTGAACACAGTGTTTGCAATAACCATCATTGCACCTTTCAAGACCTCTCTGTCCGAAAAGGCTTCTAGCAGCTCTAAATGAGGCTTCCGTTGCTTTTTGCGTCTTTTTCACCGGCCTCGTGAAAAAAGACTGCTGCTTCCCCAAAGCTGCCTTTAACTCACGGGCTTTTTCTGCCCGTAGTGCGCTGCCAGGTGGGTAGTTAGCATTGTAGCTTTTGTGACAGGTATCAACGTGTCTCTCCACATTGTGCCGCTTTGCGATCGCCACAGTCGCACCGCAAATGAGACATACACACTTTTCTTTCACTGTCGTAAAAAATAATTCTTCCTCCCAAACGTCTTGAAAACAGTACTTTTTCTTTCACTTCTCTGCCATGTTTAGGGTAAAACCCGCAGCTAGCGCACCATCGTAGCTGCTCACGCTAGCTTGTCTCAGCTAAAGGTGGAACGGAGATTTGGTGCGTGGAGTTCAACTCTGAACCTATCTGGGGTCAGAGTTCAATTTCACGCACCAAATCTCCATTTCACTTACATATGTACATACAAATGTGTGCTTTTAAAATGTTATATTCAATATTGTCATTTTAAAATAAAAATGTATTCAATCATTTTTTTTAGACGGAGCTCCATGGTGACTTGTGCTATTTTTAGAACATGCACGCGGGCGACCAATTTCCCCCCTGCGGGTGACTTAGTGCCCGCGGGCACAGCGCCGGCTACCCCTGCTTTAATTGATCGTGGAGCATAAAGAGAAGCTATCTTTATTATCATGTCCTTCCATCCTGCCTCCTCTGGGTCATCACATCTCCCTCCACACTCTGAGCAAAGCTCCTAGACTAGGATTACTGCTTCTGAGGGATTTAGGATTTCTACCCGCCCAACAGGTGTTGCACAGTTAACGTGTGTGTGCTGTGCTTCCTAGTCTTTTCTGCGTTCCAACGATGCATTCACAGTCTGTCCTTCAGCAGTTTTTGAACCTCCACTAGTGATTTCCAGCTTCCAGGGAAGAAATAAAGAAATGATGGCACAGAATGAAAACAAATGGTTGCTACGAAAAATATATCGCTGCATTTTTTGACGCTTTGAGATGGAAGAATACTGAAGAGATGGCGGTGCAGTAAGCAATTTATCTGGGGCAATAACATCACAAGATTATTGACCAACTGTTGATACCGCTCAGCGCCTGAGAGGAATTCTTCTGTTGGATTTTCTCTGTGGAATTTGCTTTCAACCATGGGAGGAAAATATATCAAGTGATGCAGAGGAGATAGAACATTACTAATAAGAATAATTGCTTAGCAATAGTTGACATTTTTCTCAATTACTCAAATACATTTTTTGTTGGAACACCTCTTAGTTTTTCTAAATGACTTCATACAAGAAGAGCAGCTTTTTCGCCCTCGGCCCAGTGTCCTCCGCCCTGATGTGCTCCACTGCCACAGCCACCACCGGAGACAAGCCCGGACCCCCGGCTAAAGGGGCTTTCTTCTCAGAGGGGGACAAGGACAAACAGAATGAGGTGTCTCAGTCTATGAGTCAGCAGGGGGCCTCTGTGTGCCCCCCAGTGGAGGAGTTCTTCTGGATATGCGGCAGCATCGTGGCGTTCTCCAAGTGGAGGATTGGTTACATGGGTAAGCTTTGTCAGAGACACTGCAGAGACTTCAGCAGGATTGATATCAAGAGATATAAGCCTTTTGTGGATATCTTTAACAAAGCAAGTGTCAGAAACCGTGTCCCAAATAGAGTTCCTCGCAGTGGCAGTACACACTTTGTTGTCTTTTTATGCAACTGGTCACCAATGGAGACTCCTTTTACCTGACTGGCCATGTGTCTGAGTTGAATGTTTTTTTTTAGTACCAGGGACATTTTGTCTTTGTTGTATGTCTCAGATCATTGACTGAAAGTATGAGATTTAAGAGAGTTCCAGAAAGTAATTAGTCTGCCTCGCTCTTTAATCATTTAACAGACTTAGAGTTGTATTGGTCATTCCTGTGTGTCCCCCTGGGACATTGCATTGCAGGTCAGAAGGTGATTGACAGCCTCAGGGCAGGCAGGGTGCCATTAATTGATCACATCCCACAGATATCAAAGTGTCTGTGTGTAACCTTTACGGCCCCTATACGGCGGCGTGCGTTGACGCTTCACGCTTCTGCCCATTCACTTTGAATGGGGTGACGTCACGATTCGCCGAACTGCATTGTGGGAGCAAAGCGTAGCTTCTCTCGCGGTGCTCGCTGCAAAAGTAGAGCAATGTTCTACTTTTGCCGCCTCGACGGAGGCGTCAGCCAATCAAATCCCACGTATGCAAATCTGACAGCACAAGCGCTAGCCAATCAAACCGCGTGTATGTTGGGAGAGCCAGACCGCAGTTATTTCCCATATGTCAAAAAATGGAGGAGGAAATTATCGTGGCGGTAGGGAATCACCCGGTACTATATGACCAGTCCCTCTTTACATACAGGGATACAAACTGGAGGAGCCAGGCATGGGGGGAGGTGGCAGAGACAGTGGGTGAAACTGGTAGGTTTTCGCCTGTTTGGGGAGTTTATATCCAGTGTACTTCGTTTGAATGGACAGCTAGCAAGCAGACAGTATATTTAGCCAGCATGGATGTAGCATGAATGCTTTGCTTTGTATGTCCGGGGCGGGACATTCATGTGATTGGTTGTTGGTCGCATTGCTCGCGTTGACTCCCCAAGCTCAAGACACGCCCACCGCTAAGCGGCAACGCACGCCGCCGTGTGTAGGCTCCGTTACACCGCCACCCTGTCAGTCTGCATTAGGTTGCTGCTTTAAAGGTGTCTGTGCGTGTGTGTGTGTGGGGGTGGGTGTGTGACATATGGCCCCCAGACAATCCCTCCCGACTTAACCTGGCAGTGACTGACTCTGCTTAGCCCACATTGTGACTGTGGCAGCAGGACAGCAGCCCCCAGGTCACCTGCCTCCTCACTGAGGGGACATGAGCCCACATTCATGATTATTAATATTATTATATTTTTGGCTTCTCAAAATGGTTTCAATTCCAGTGCTGAGAAAGAACGTTATGTGTAATGGCACATTTATGGAGTTCAGAATTATTATATGTGGTTTATACTTATTTATATGAGGCTACTGCCTGACTCGCTGTCACTCGCTGATATTATGAGAAGGAACGCGTGTTATCGGGGACAAGTGAGCTCACAAATTAAGCTTGGTTTCGATAAGAGGCCTGGATGTGGAAAGCGACTTTTTGCCTTCAGAGTTTGAATGTCACCCTCTTGGGGTTGTCCGTTACACGCATACAATTACTTTGGATTTCCTGCTCAACAAAACAAACCTTGAATCCGTACCTTTAGGACTGTACTTTATAGTTTGTAGCTACAAAGCGTAATTCAAGAAGTTGACATTCAAGTAGCTTTTTTTCTTAATTACATTTTTATATTTCCATTTCTATACTTTGCATATCAAGTATTTCTGCACATTTAGAGAGGAATATTAGGCTACACTAATATTAATAGTATTCTACTCTTTGTATTAGCTGCTAAGGATGGTTTCAGACACGTCCAATAACAATGACACAGCAATGCGTTCATTAAAAAGATGTTCCTAAACTTTTTTTTTGCATTTTAGATATTCTTCTTCAAATGATATTTATCAATGTTTAGCGTTTTTAAAAAAAAAAGTTCACTGCAAAGAACTGAGCTACCGTAAATAAAATGAAGCACCACCTGTACACCTACCCTCACCCCAATTGTTAGGTTGATGACATTGTGAAATCCGGTGCATCATTTTAAAACCTCAACAGAAGCTTTGAATTTGATGAAAATAACTTTCAGTACAGCCCTACTGACCCTGCATCACCTGTTGCCAACAACACCTGCTGTCCTGCTTTAACCCACTAACCAGCCACAGCTAATGCCTGTTAAACTCTATTAAACACTGATTTAGGTCATTGCACAGCAGCCATGTGCTGCCTGGATGCTGGTGAGGGGGTTGAAACACCTGAGATTTACTTAGACTATTATTTTAATATTGGGAGACTTTCATGGTGGTTACGCTTCCATCTACTGTTTTAATCTACCGTTTGTGCAGAATGGGCAAATATCTCTGGGAACATTTATTAACTAAATTAACTTACTTATTAACCATAATGAATTTGCCATTACCAGGTTTCTTTCTGAATCTTAACCCTACTGTGGTTTCCAAAATACTGTAAAAAGCCACATTTAAGAATTTTTGTTTGTTATTTAACGTAATAAGGATTTGCAGAATGGGCAATTCTAAATATTCTAAGTGATAGGGTTGTTGTTTTCTTGAATCTCTGTCATGATCAACTGAATCAGAGACAACCTTTTCATTGTTGAGTGATTTAACATCAGTACAAATCTAGTTTTCTGTCAATATGTTTGTGATTCTGCATTGGCAGAATATTTTACAATTTTGTTTCTATAAAAAACATCCAAACCTTCATGTGTCAATGGTGCTGTTGATTTGAGAGTTATCTAAAAATAGTTCTGTCTGTCTCTGCATTTATGAATCCAGCTTCAGGCAGCATGTTTTCAGCTGTTTGAGCATTAGTTCACATCCAGCTTTCCTCCATAGCCACGCACTTTAAATCTGATGTTGTAACCACGGCAACGCGCCCGGACCCAGAAGAGTATAGAGTGTTCAGCCTGTCAGTGTGTCTCGTGCTCCACTTTCATCTCTTGTTCCGTCCCTACGAGCTGTTGTATAAGACTACGCTGCTGTTGAGTCTTTGTTCTCTCAAAACGCTGTGTAAGCAGTTTCTCATTGCTTTCTATTCTCACTGCTATGTCCCTTTCTTCCGTCTGGCTTTGTGTTGTCCGTTTGGGTTTCATTTGGTGATGGATTTGGATTTAAAATGATCAAAATCATTTGTGCTTGAGAACATCCTGACTCTTAATCATACAAAATAGTTGTTGCGATCCTGCCATAAGCTCAAAGAAAGCAGTTGCTGTTATTTGTATGTGTCTGTGCTCTTGATCCTCTATATTTGAGCTCATTTGGGTAAGTCTTGTGCAGGCATCACTGCCAAACCCTGCTCTTCCCGGGGCGTCTCCTTTGTTGATCATTAGTCTCATTAGTGTTCAGAGATGGCCAACCTCTCTCCAGTGTGGAGCAGTTGGACTGTTCACTTGGCTTATCTGTCAGCACACCATACATTCACTTGATCCCAAATGACAAAGTAAATGTGTGTGCAGTGTACATTTCCACTGAACTGGATGAACAAACGGAGCTGAAAATATTTAGTGCGGAGATGCTGCAACAACTTTATTTATGGACTGTATTGAAGTGCAGCAACAAGCGTATCAGAATCAGAATCAAAATACATTACTAACCCCAGGGGGGAATTAGGTGTTTGTGACATCAGAATAAAAATAAGCAACTATTTATATATGAAAATGAAGTTGAGGTAAACATGTGCAGTAAAGACCTTGTAGCCATTGGGCCCAGCACAGTAAACCTCTGAAGACTCACGATGAAACTCTCAATGCAGTCTTTGTCAGCCCGAAAAGTCTGGAAGCCATTCCATGGAAATGTTGTTGTCGGATATATTCTGGGGCAGCCATTTTTTGGTAAAGCACATTAAACTACACCAGATTTTCCATCCTAATAGCTCGTCCATTCCATTATCCAGTTATCTTAGGTTGCCCTTGATGAGAGGGGGAAGACATGGCTTATGTCATCTTCTCCATACATTTGACCTAGCTCCCGTCATTTGTCTCTTTGGTTTCCCCATCCTCCTCTGTGGGTCCTTCTCCAGATTCGGCCTTTGTTCCGACCACTATGTTAGCCATAGTTTTAGCGCAATAAGCTTCTCTCCTGGTGTACTAGGCAGCCATGGGGTTACTGCGCAACAGTGGCCTAGAAGCACACCATCAAAAAAATCTCTCTACAAGAAAGTTTAGAGAGGGCACAGCTTAATAAGTTACTGATAGAAGTTATTCATAGACAAATAACAAGTAAGATCAAATAAAAAAGCTGAAAGTTGAAAATGGTAAAACAAATCTATCAGGATCTAACAGTCTGCATGCACAGACGCACTTTGAAAGACTTTATGCTATGCCTTACACTGATGTACAAACGGTACATGAATAAGTGTACTGCCTCGTAGGCCTCGGACCACTGGACTATAGGTACATTGATTACAGCGTCCCATGCTTTATCACACTTCCATAGGCTATGACTGACCTTTCCAATGCCATATGAATTTCCTCCACCACTCACTGATAAATAGTTTGTGTTTTTGTTTGTCATGTGGAGTGTCCCTAGGTTTTTATTTCATGGCTTGTATTGGATTGAAAATGGCTAGCATTAGCAGTATGATACATTTAAATCCCTATTTCACATTTACACTCTACTGGTTGGTTGAACACTTAAGTACAATGTGTCCACTGATAGGCTTCACTTCCTCCATAAGTAAAACCACAAACCGTGCTACCTCAGTTGAGAGCTCCTCAGTAAAGTGCAGCACACAAAGACATTTCAAAGATTTAGTTGACTTCCCAATGGGATTCGACATCCTAAGAACAAAACACATTCTCCTTTTAGTCAGCTGGCGGAGGAGTTTGACATGGCCATGGCCCTGCCTCCTCATCCGTGAGTCAATTGTGTGGAGCACAAACCGGAGTGTGCTCCACGCTGGAGAGAGTCTCTTTACTCGCGGTTTGATTTAGCTCCTCTCCGCACCAGTGAGATCAAACGTGCGAGTGCCAGATCAGAAATGGGCTGCCCTGCTGTTCTGTTGCCTCTCTATCTCCAATTAGACTAGAGCAGGGGTCTCCAACTCACTTTAGTTCAGGGGCCACATACAGCCACAATTGATCTCAAATAAAATGATAGCATAATAAGCAATAATAACAACAACTCCAAATTGTTTTGTTTGTCCCAAAAAGTACATTTTTTCAATATTTTGTATTTGACAACAACCCCCATACAATCCACTAAGTATTAAGGGACAAAGTGAAGTATCCCCCTGCCTTGTAAATCATCATCATCATCTTTATTTAAAGAGACTCTTGGTCCATTATTACAAAGACATACAACACTCAAATATAAATAATGTATAGCATTTATATAAAAAAGTGAAATGCAGTTAATGTCTCTTTTTACACTTTGCAAAGTCAGCCGTATGTTTGACACCCTTGGTCTAGAGAATTGGATATCACCACATTCTCCCTTTAATGACAGTACAGTGGGTTGATTGTGGCTCTATTGTGTGATGGCAGCAGATGTAAATGTGGGCCAGGAGACAGTAGGGTGCAGTTAATCTCTGGGTGTTTCTCAATGTCGAGTAAAGCTGCTCCAGAGCCACTATTTCAAGCATACTTCGTCATCGAGTGCCGCCGAAGTACTGTTCCAATGTCCAGCATACTTGGAATTCTACCGAGCCCAGCGTACTTCGTAGCGAGAAATGTCGAAGCTGCACATGTGTAGACTCCGCGGTCTTAAAATCCCCACAATGCTTTGCGCACGGACCAATTTCCCCAAAGCTGTGGCGGAAAATGTAAGGCGGGGCCTCTCATATGACGCACACCTGCACGCTTGCTAGCCTGTTCCACTCTTCGTTTTCAGAATGCCAGGAAGTATTCTTGCCTCGCTTCTGAAGCAAGTGACTCAGAAGACCTGTGCTACCAAGCAAGCGTACTCGACATTGAGAAACACCCTCTGACAGGGCACATGTTTCCAGCCACTCTGAGCCCACCTGCACAGCCTGGATCGTCTCATTCCAACCCAGAGTCTGACAGCAGCTCATTTCATGGATCACTGCCCCCTGCTGATCCTTAACTCTGCTGCTGCAACCAGCCTGCAGCTCCAAAAATAACTCTTCCTTTAAACATCCATAAACGCTCACCCACAGCCATGCTGCTCATATGTTGCATCAATTAGTCTGAGCTGTAAAGTCATTAAGGGTCTATCGGTTATGGATAATATTCCTTTGAAAAATGATTCTCATTATAATGATGATCATTTGTTTGTTCAGGTGTTTTGTTTAATGGCTTGTGTACAAATCCACAAATATGATTCACTAATTCAGTTTAGAGTTCTGATGGTGTTTAGTATCTAGTGCTACAATGAACTGTATGAAATTAGTGTGTGTTTGTTTATTTATTTCAATATTAGTAGACATACATTGATAACGTTTTATTTTAATGTACGTCTTGACATTTCTAAATAAAAGCAGCGGTAGTAAGTTAATGATTAGCAATATCATGATTTAAAATATGATCATGATTAATATCATAATATCTGGTACTGTCTGACAGAGTATCTCCACAGAGTGTTGTCAAGGCAGACCCGGCGCCAGAACAAATCTAAAGGGAGGGCATATGATTTTCATGGGAGGGCACACAACACCGTCACGTGCTGCGGGCCTGCGGCACAATATATATATCAAACAGCAAGGCCAACAGCATTGCGCAAAGACGCACACTTATCGCAAATACATACACAAATAAAGGGCAACATAGAAATAAACATAATAACGTGCCAGCTGATCTGCACCAAAGTACTAATTTCCTTATTTGTTTCCTCGCGTATCTGTCTCTCTCTCCGCAAACTTGAAATGTGTTCTTTTGATGCGGCATGTCTTAGCAGTCCTTTATCAGTCTGTAATGCGTGTTTCCAGTCGCAAAAACCTTTGACAGTAAAAGCCGCATCAGATGAAGACGTATTGACTTTAAACTGTCTACAGGGGAAACAAAAGGCTGCTGCAACGGCAGGTGCAGGGTCGCCAGCAGCACCATCGGCTGCAGCTCTTTCATCGCTATTTCGTTTTAATAAATCCTTAGACCTTTTAAGTCAATTTCTGATGTCCATTTTGTAATTCAAACAGAAATGGGAGTCTACAGAATGCACAATAAACAAATCCAGAATAGGCGGCTGAGTGTGACGCTGTGATTGGTCTAAATGTGGACGAATCACGAATCACAACAGACACATGAATTTATTTGACGTAGCCTGCGATTTTTTTCTTTTAGTTACTATCTGACATCACATACATCGTAGCATAAAAGTTCACAGTTTATTTATAACAACAACAAATAAAACAAAAATATTTTTTAATTTTTATAAATAATAAAAATCGTGTTTATTGGGGGAGGGCAAGAATGTCAAATGGGAGGGCCTGGCCCTCCCTGGCCCTCCCACGGCGCCGGGCATGTATCAAGGGTGAGGGAGAAGTTCTTGTTGCTTTTAGTTATTCAAAGGAATGCTTATTCTCTTAATGGCATTATACATTTCTGAAATCTGATTCTTTAGTTGGTTTAAGATCAAACCAGCAGGATTAGGAGTTGGTCTGTGGGGGCAGGGAAACAGGGGGTCAAATGTCACGTCAGTTGTGCCCTGATCGACAAGGGGTTAACACATTTTGTCATGAATACTGTTTGAAGAAAACACTGTATGAAGTCTCTTCAGCAGTCTGTTTACCATTTACAAGGTTCAAACTATGGAAAAGTAGATGGTAGATACATGTAGCACCACATAGAACAAGCATGAGTAGAGACCATTGACCTGACTATGGCTGCATTTCACTTCGGTTAAATGGATTCCTTGCGTCCCTCACTTGCGTCGTTTCCCTGCGTCTAGTCCCTCCCACCAGGGAAGCATGGAGAGACGCAAGGAAACCACGAGAAGCAGGGAAATGAGTTTTAAGAGCAACGGGACGTCCTTTCCTCCGGAGCGTCACGTGAAGCGACGTCCGTTTGTGATGACGCCGCATAGCTGATCGTCTGACAGCAGCCAGATCAGTGCATGCGCTGCATCGTCCAATCAGTGAGCGATACAGAGTAAGGGGGCGGGGCGAGTGTCTGAGGATTTCACCGGAGGATGGTCTGGTAGTTCCTCGATTATCGCTCCTCCATTATCGCTCCTTGGTCCTCCGGCAAAAATAAGGCCACTGGCACGCTACTCAAGATGGCGCAGACAAATCAACTTCTGGTGATACCGAGCCCGAGGAAATAAAATATAACCGAAGTGAGACTATGACTACCTTTTTAAAAAAAAATCAAGACCATCATTACCGATTTTGACTGAGCCTTCAATCCGATTATAACCCTACACACAGAGCACGGTGTAATGATAATGCATTGTGAGCCTAACACTGCAGTGTGGTGGTGCTGTCGATAGCAGAGGTTAGGAGAACAAACAGGAGTACATTACTGGCCCCCGGGGGCCGCCCACCCCCCGCAGCCAGACCTAATCCATGCTCTTCAGGAGCAATCCATCAGTGGCGGTTTACCTACTTACACAGCGGATCTTTAGGATGTTGCATTCAGGTCAAATGAGAGCAAATGAGATCCACACTCAATCAAGATGTGCGTTTAGGTTCCACTGCTTTCTTTAACTCTATTTGTTGTAAATTAGCATCATAAAACATGATTTAACGTGCAATCATTTGTTCTTATACTTATGTTGGAGCTATATATCTCTTTATATTATTTAATAGTTTAACATTTATTTTCTTGCTGTTTTTATAGTGTTTATTGTAAATGTATTCTTAGTCAGTCTCATAAGTTAAAGTGGTTTCTATGCTTTTATTTTGAAGGCATGTTTTGGGCACTGGGTGATTAGAGCACCTGGTGTAATTGTATATATTTGAGACAGGTGGAGGTGGGAGCCAGAGCACTAGTAGGCAAACGGTTTTTTAACAGGGTGTTTCAAGCCAGCAAAAGGAAAGCCATAGGAAAGGCTTAAGGAAAAGGGATATAGGAAACGAGATATAGGAAACCTGTTCGTTGTACTTTGTTATCGGAATAAACTGCACAAATGGAGAATCTTGTCTGGACCTGGATCATTGCCCTGCGTAAGATCTGCTAACTAGTGCCTCAGCGGCTGTATTATTTTAAGTTAATTATCTGTTTTATTTTTATATGATTTTAGCCGCTACAAAGTAAAAAACTATGCCGTCAAAGCGGACTTGTTTTTTTAAGTCCTTTTTTGTGGATTTTTGGATTGCCCGCGTTTGAAGTGGAGTATTGGATTTCACTTTAAAAGACACACCGGGCCCTGGACGGACTTCAACAACGGCACAGGAACATGGGCGGTATGTGAACATTTTCTCCAGTGGCTGTATAGGAAAATGGCCTCACTATTGGAGTGCTGGAGTCATTGTTTCGCCGCATATGAATGAACAGTGGAACAAGTTTAAAGAATAGTCGGACCGTGGGAACGGCTGCGCACAGTGATTACGCACGTGTTTTCTCCTGTGGATTAAAATAACACATGTGGATATTTAAATAACGCCAATGAAAGAAAAATGATGCAAGAAGTCACATCAAAGGACAGAACTAGTGGATCTTCTGACGAGGTAAATCCTAAGGACATTGCACCACACATGTTATGTTTAAAGGACAATGATTCCAGACCAAACCTCTTGGAGATCCAAGAGGAGGTGATTAGAAAAGAAAAGGAAACACTTGCTTTTGACCTAAAACTGACTGCACTCAATGCCAAACTTGACATCCTGAGAATCCACTCAAGGCGTGAATCCAAAGGATCTGTTGAAAAAGGTAAAAAACAGAAATATGAGAAGATAAAGTTTCCTTCTGCCCCAAACTACAGCTGTTTTTCTCTCCAACACAACCAGCACTCACAGGATACATGTTCAAGCTTCGATATGAAAATACATAATGAGGAAACAAATTCCATAAAGGTGGATGGATCTAGTTTTGTTTGCCCTGCTGGTCACATAAGCAAAGACTATTGGAGACATTTGAAGTGCAGTGTGTGTCACCAGAAGCAACGGTCAGCCCTTCACATCGAAGATGAGGACACGGGCACATCCTTCAACAAAGCACATGTTTCACCTGGACAGTCAGAGACAAGTGTTCATACTGGGGTCGGTGGACCTGGAGAGGACAATGGATTCAGCTCTAGCTGGCCTGTTGTAGTAACCTCCCAAGAAAAAACATCAACAGTGCAATGGGAAAAGCACACAGAGAGTGAGGAGCAGGGAAGAAACCACAAAGAGGAGACCAGCTCTCTCAGCGGCGAAACTGTGACGCGCTGGGGGGGTGGGGTGCTAGTGGAGCCTCGTAGATGCTGCAGCCCCCTCAGCACCCCCCATTCCCGCATCCATGGTGCTCAGGCTGAGTTCAGGCTGAGTTTCGCGATGTCTCGCAGACCCCACGCAGCAACCAGGAAACAAAACCAGTAATAGAGCTCACACTGTCCGCTCCTCACAGCAGCGAGCCCCGCAACGTCCCACCAACACGGCACCCAGACCCCACGCAGCATTCTCATCTGTTTGTCCTTACTGCTGTCCTTTTCTGGTTGCTAACTAACGCCATTGTAACATAATCACTGATGTTCCGCTGTAATGGTGGTGGTCTCATCAGAACATAGTGGGCGAGCTGACCAATCAGAGCACACTGGGCTCACAGGGAGGGGGGGGGCAGGAGCTCCAACAAGCCGTGTAGGACAGAGTGAATACACATGCTATACAGAGATGCTGTATGAGAAACCAATGTGAGTTTGGAACAATGTAAATCTATTCTAGTAAAGCTCAACAATGGAATTATGATCAGTAGAAATTCCCATGACATGGGACCTTTAACTTTAAGCCACCATGAAAATCCCCCACATTAGAAAATATCTCCTCCTCCTTTCTCTGTCGTTCCGTGCAGTGTGAAGTAGAGATTTTGTTAAAGGGCTTTTGTGTAGGAATTGCCTCTCGTTGTCATCTATCTTCTCTCCCTTTCTCTTCCTCCCACGGGACCAGCAGCCCCCGTCAGCAGTGACAGGCGCATCCAATGCATTTGCATAGCTTGGTGTTCCTGTGGGTGTATAAGTAAATAACTGTGTTACATGAGATTCCGGATGGAGGTTTTTAGCAAACACACGCTCAGCGTTGTGAATGAAATCATGTTGTGCAAGCACATTTTGAGGCTGTCCCACACTTTCTGTTACACTTCTGCTTTGCGCCAGTGGTTTCCCGTCTGATAACCTTTTTTTTGTCTGTTGTTTTTTCTCGCCTGCAGTGGAGAAATGTATGAGCTCCATGCAGATGGGGACCCAGATGGTGAAGCTCCGCGGCGGCTCCAAAGGACTGGTGCGCTTCTTCTATCTGGACGAACACAAGTCCTGCATCCGCTGGAGGCCCTCACGCAAGAACGAGAAGGCCAAGAGTGAGTGTGTTCTTCCCCCTACAGTCACCAATTCAATCTGTCCTGCGGAGGGCAATTTAGTTGCAGTTTAGAATTATGAAAAGTCATGTGTGCCATGTGTTATGTGTTAGGAAAGGGCTGAGTGTTGCCTCTGTGCTGCTCTTAAGTGCAAAAACACATAGTCACACACCTAAGTGAAAGAACAAACAACTGTTAGCACATTTATAAGTTAAAACATATATACACAATATTTATTAAAGAGTGCATTTCATTCTGATGAAGTATTGTGGTGCTGCAGAGAAATCCCACCCTACAAATCATATTCTACTTAATCTATTCCATTGGTTGACCAATCACTAGAGAGCCAGCCAGCTAACCAATCAGAGCAGACTGGGCTCTGGTTTCAGACAGAGGGTGCAAAGAGGTGCTGCAGTACAGGCAGTATGAGAAGAATAAAGAGCTTTCTGAACATTAAAGCATGGAGACACTACATACTGATATACACCTGAACATCAGCAGGAGAGGACTCTTTAAAGTAGAGACACTACATACTGATATACACCTGAACATCAGCAGGAGAGGACTCTTTAAAGTAGAGACACTACATACTGATATACACCTGAACATCAGCAGGAGAGGACTCTTTAAAGTAGAGACACTACATACTGATATACACCTGAACATCAGCAGGAGAGGACTCTTTAAAGTAGAGACACTACATACTGATATACACCTGAACATCAGCAGGAGAGGACTCTTTAAAGTAGAGACACTACATACTGATATACACCTGAACATCAGCAGGAGAGGACTCTTTAAAGTAGAGACACTACATACTGATATACACCTGAACATCAACAGGAGAGGACTCTTTAAAGTAGAGACACTACATACTGATATACACCTGAACATCAGCAGGAGAGGACTCTTTAAAGTAGAGACACTACATACTGATATACACCTGAACATCAGCAGGAGAGGACTCTTTAAAGTAGAGACACTACATACTGATATACACCTGAACATCAGCAGGAGAGGACTCTTTAAAGTAGAGACACTTCATACTGATATACACCTGAACATCAGCAGGAGAGGACTCTTTAAAGTAGAGACACTACATACTGATATACACCTGAACATCAGCAGGAGAGGACTCTTTAAGTAGAGACACTACATACTGATATACACCTGAACATCAGCAGGAGAGGACTCTTTAAAGTAGAGACACTACATACTGATATACACCTGAACATCAGCAGGAGAGGACTCTTTAAAGTAGAGACACTACATACTGATATACACCTGAACATCAGCAGGAGAGGACTCTTTAAAGTAGAGACACTACATACTGATATACACCTGAACATCAGCAGGAGAGGACTCTTTAAAGTAGAGACACTAACATACTGATATACACCTGAACATCAGAAGGAGAGGACTCTTTAGAGTAGATACATTAAATACTGATATACACCTGAACATCAGCAGGAGAGGACTCTTTAAAGTAGAGACACTACATACTGATATACACCTGAACATCAGCAGGAGAGGACTCTTTAAAGTAGAGACACTACATACTGATATACACCTGAACATCAGCAGGAGAGGACTCTTTAAAGTAGAGACAACTAAATACTGATATACACCTGAACATCAGCAGGAGAGGACTCTTTAAAGTAGAGACACTAAATACTGATATACACCTGAACATCAGCAGGAGAGGACTCTTTAAAGTAGAGACACTAAATACTGATATACACCTGAACATCAGCATGATTTGGCCCCTTTTAACAAAACATACTTTTTTGGTACAGATCCTCTTCAAACTATCACAATAATCATTGAATGCATGTTCCAATTATACAATAATGATCAACATTTCCGATATCAAAAACATATCGCAATTGCAATATCAGTCATCATAATTGCAATTAGTTATTTTTTCCAATTTGATCTTGATTGATCTTATCTAACAGGAAATCCAAAATCCATATGAACAAACCCCCACATTGGTTTGGGCCTGGAGCTGCTGCAGGTTACTGTCGAGGAACAGAGCCATTACCCTGTGGTGTCAGGATAAGTGCTATCATGAATCTGGAAAGTATTTGGACCATTTAGATGTTGCTCCTACAGTAAGCATTCCCTCAGGCTTGGAAGTGTTCTTGTTATTTAGAACTGGACATGTATTTCCCCTGCACACAGGTTCATTGCAACAGGCAAACAAACAACTTCCTGCAGTGTTTTAGAATGAAAGAAGGCAGAGGAGGGTCTTAGCAGTGCTCGCCGTGAGAGCGTCTCCGGGGACTTAGGGATCAGTTTCCTGTTGCTCTGCCTCCTCTGTAGCCCAGGATTTAATAAGCTTCTTAAGCCGATTTAATTATTCATCAGCTTTAATCTTCCCAAACAGTGTCTTACACACACTTGCCACTAAATGAAAATGACAGGGGGGTTGGGGCATCCTTTAAAGACATTCAAGCTAAATCACAGAATGTGTCCTTAAACCTTTAGGGTTGGATAAGTAAAAGATTAAGTCAAACACAAATATCTATACAATCTTCGTAATAACTCCTATGAAACCCCATATTTTTTTGCATGAAGGTAAATAAGATTATTCCGCACACCAGTGACTTAATATCTCTTAATCCACCCACAGCATTCTTCTGATCATCTGAGACTGGAGTAGGATTGATCTGCTGTCCTCTATAAGCTCTGTGTTACACTCACTCTGGTGCACATTTCTTTCTTTCCCGCCCAAAACAATAACCAACAACCCAAACGGAAATGTACGCAAACAGCTGACAACAAATCCATTGTCCTTCAGTCAAGACATGATCGAATGGAACTGGATATTTTGACAAAAATTTCCTGATTTGGTTTCAGATAGATACATTAAGAAGTGAATAAATACTTTGAATTCAACATGTGTGGAAAAATAACTAATATAAATGAACATCAGAATATCAGTGTGTGCTGTGTCAAAGTCTTAACAAATGTTTAACCCTGTGTGGCTCCTTTTTTATTAAATAATTGTTAGTAGTAGTGGTAGTGGTGCACTGATTCTTGACACAGGTCAGGTATACCCAGTCGGAATTTAAGAGGACACATTTTGTATCCTAAATATCTTGGTTTCTTCTTTGCTAAGGTCACATTGTTCTGTACTTAATTGAAAACATCTTATTAATGATTATTTATTTTCTCTTGTATTTATTTGCATTGCATTCGATATTGAGGTAATCCAAAAGTAACAAAGTAATCAGGTTACATTACTTTTACATTTTGATACTCAGATTACATTACTGATTATTTTTTTGGACATCTTACTAGTAATTACATTTTTAAAGTAACCCTCGCCACAGGAGGTAGAGCTGTGGTCCACCAATCAGAAGGTCTGTATTTAAGTACTGCTGTGCATACATATACCCGTGTAGAGCCACTGGCATGGCTGCAGACATTGTGTTCAGTCTTGTTGGATTCAATATTGATCAGACTGTCACATAATACATGTCAAGTCTTGCTGTGAGATAGAGAGGAGCACTGACAACCACATGGGAGCACACTCAGCAGCTTTGACATCCAACACACACACACACACACACACACACACACACACACACACACACACACACACACACACACACACACACACACACACAAACCTCAGCCTGGGGGAGGGTGTGTGTTGCTATAGCTGCAGGAGGAATGAGTGTGTATAATGTATCCTTGTACTGTGTATGACTGAAACGAAGAAAGATTTGAATGATACTTGCATAAGAATTCTTTGAAGGTAATGGATGTTTTTTTAGGAATTGAACCTGGTCCACTCAACAGGAGTACTTATCGTGTGCTCGCCGTCATGGGGAAATCTAATTAATGACTGGAAGCAGTGTCTTCTGGTAAAATATCATTACCATCTCATACATGTTGAATCCTCCGTTTCACAGAGCCTGAAATAGGATGGAATAATTTCCCCATTAAACCATCCCTTTGTCCACTACAATTAATTCACTATTTTGCCAGAGGTGGAAATTGTGAAAACCAATACAGTGCTGAAGACTGTAGAAGGGAATGCTGGTTTCATTATCCTGAGGTTTGCTTGTTTTTTTTAAATAGATTTCATTTTGTATCAGCGATTGATGATAGGCCTCCACAAGGCTTAAAATATTCTGGATCTACCTACTCTATGGGAGGAGGAAGAATAGAGAAAAGTTGCAACACCACACACCAATAGTCAATTACCAAATAAGTCATGCATTCAAAAATGCACTTGCACAGTATTATCAGCAACAATGTACTGAAAGTATCAAAAGCAAAACCCATTAGGTGACTCCACCTCCACTAAGTGTCTTCGCTGATTTACATTTTTCCTAATGTTGTATTGTAAAATGTGTGGGAGAGAAACTCCCTCTGGAAGGAACACAGGGATTTTAGCCTTTGCAGACCATTTACAACACATTACAGGAAATGGGAAAACTCCAAAAAGTATTAAAGGGCCCCTTAATGAAGACTTTTCTATCACATGCCTTCATTTTAAACTTAGAATCTGGAAAACAAATAAAGTGAAAAGTCTTTAAACACATGTATCATGTCTCACACATCACAGACACAATCCTGTTTATACGGAAATGTTGTAAATAAAATACCTAATAAACTGCTGGATGATTCAGTAATTGATATAGATGTTATGATATTGGAGGTAATGTATTCCTTCAAATAAAAGCACTTTGTTACATTCCACCACTGACCTCCTGTCTCTCCATCAGTCTCCGTGGACTCTGTGCGGGAGGTGTGTGAGGGGAAGCAGTCGGAGATCTTCCAGCGCTACTCCGATGGCAGCTTCGACCCCAACTGCTGCTTCAGCCTGTACTACGGAGAGCACATGGAGTCCCTGGACCTGGTGTCGGGCAACGGGGAGGAGGCCCGCACCTGGATCACCGGCCTCAAGTACCTGATGGCCGGCATCAGTGACGAGGACAGCCTGGCCAAGAGGCAGCGCACCCGAGACCAATATCCTTCAGCCATACAGAAAGGGCGAGGGGGGGGGGGTTCACACATGGGCTGGTGATTTCAGGCTGCAACCACCTGTAAATATATATTTGTGTATATAATGTAGAGGTCATTGAATTTCTAACTACATCCCTGTCGTACGGCTGCCATCACCACCGCTAAGCTAAAGGCAGCTAATGTTCGCCCTAATGGGCTTAGCAGTGTCATTTAGCCATGTGTTAGCATCAGCTGTTTTTCACCAGTGCAGTAGGCTACTTACCGACTTGTTTATGTCATAGAACAAATCATGAAAATCTCTAGTTGTTGTTAACCGTAGACCCTATTCCTATTTCAGGCTTCTAACAAAAACATACTTTGACATTGAATGACGTTGACAAGGGAAATGGAAGTGGTGAAATGCTAACTCATTTCTGGCTTTTGGAACTCAGTCATGCAGCTCTCTACAAAGCGTCCACCTTTCCTTAACCCTCGGTGTGGTCACATGGCTGAAGCAGACCTTCACGGAGGCCGATAAGAACGGTGACAGCAGCCTCAGCATCGGAGAGGTTATGCAGCTGCTGCACAAACTCAACGTCAACCTGCCCCGACAGAAGGTCAAACAGATGTTCAAGGTAAGACAGGAATTATTTACTTTATTTGATCATTTTACAGTAATTAGTGTTCATATTTTGCTTTTAGGTTTAATATAGTGTTTAAAGTTGAAAACATATAAGCATAAGATATGGAATAGGATCAAAAATGCTTAATAAGTACAGCAGTACATCATCTGCGTTTGTTGGTCATGATCGGTTGTTTGTATGATTTGTATTGTTTGCCGAATATTGTGTGATGGTAAATGTTGCGGCCACAAGGTATTGTGAGACAGCATTTTATCCTTTCATAAAGGATGGTCCAGTGTTTCCTAAGCTAAAGTAGATAATAAAGGAAGCCTCAAAGCTCCTTTTTTATCATCTACAGCAGTGCTTCTCAAACTGTTTTCAGTAATGTACCCCCTTTGAAACATTCTCTCAGCCAAGAACCCCCTGACCAACCCCAAACATTTTTGATAGTAAAAGCCTATATAAATAATTACAATATAGTGATGTTCCATCAGTGTGTGATTTATTAACCCCTTCATGCATGAATTACAACAAACTAAGGATATGCATGAAAACAAAGAACATAACGACATTTTTTTTAAACAGATTTTTCCAAGGAGTTTTTCAATTGAAATAATAATATGTTTAACAAACCAATGAACAAAATGATATATTATGAAAAACTATACAATGCAGACCACAAATTTGACATGTTTATATGAGGACCGCCTTGGTGGTTCTTGGAATATTTTATATAAAATCGTGTTTTCTATTGAATTTATTGTACTAAGATTATTTTTGTAATCATGCATGCTATTTTTTAAATTAACCTTTTTTTTTTATATATCTCACATACCCCCTGCAGTACCCTATCGTACCCCTAGGGATCCGCGTAACCCCATTTGAGAATCACTGATCTAGAGAATCCAAACTAGGAAGCCTTGGCCTAAAACCTCAAAGCTGGAGGTCATAGGTGTCGGTACATTTGGTTAGGAAGGTCTATTAGAGCAACACACAACAGGTGGATTTAATGATGGGATTGAACTGACTCACAAAGCATGCTTACGACTTTAACCTCTAAAAAGAATAACTAATCATCCGTTTTAAATGTAATAAAGCTTTATAGCTAACGAGCAGTACACAGCGGTCCAGACTGTAAACAGCCTCATCAGGTCACTAGAGTCTGCAGTGTACTTCCTGGCAGGTTGTAAAGACTCTTTGACTGACGGCTGCAGATGTTGGCAGACTCTCAGCTCAGACTCTCAGCCTGTGCTCCGCAGCAGAGGATCAGCATGCTGCCGTCTGAAGCGTGTTCTTCAGCCCCATCCCCCCAACAGGGCAGCGAGCCCATATGGTGCTGCTGGGACACAGATGGTCTCTGGTGTAATGCAGGGTAAACACACCAGGGACTGATCTGGCCCTGTACCTGTCTGTGGACACTAATGGAGATTTGTGTGTTGACAATCTCTACGTTGTTTTACCGGCTTAACCTACTTACAGTGGAGAGAAACCTGTGCACCTCCTAAAGTTTGAACTCTTTCACTGCTCAGTCTGTGACAAGGAAAACCTGATCACATGTCAGAGCAAATATCTTAACATTAATCAGGATATGTACGATGCACCAGGCAATTATGTTAATCAGTGAAGACAAAATATACATACATGCATTTTCTTTTTGCATTTCTGTTGTGAAAACTCCTAATAAACCCCCATATTTTCAATATACCTATGAAAGCCATACATCCAATGAATTCCCTAAGTTTCTTTTATGTGTTGAAATAGTGTCATGAAGCTTTGATTATCCTACAGCTCACAACAGTTCATTTAATGGAGCAACGACATATTTAAAAAAACTGTCTCATTAGATACAAAATAGCATGAAAAATGTCCTACTAGAAACGCTAAGCGACAGTTAAACAGTAAGCTACACAGTTTAAAAACAATACTCAAGAGGTCTCTCTTCGCAGCAAGTGAGATTTATACCACACGTAGTAATTGTCATGGTGCCATGAAAGTTAACACTGTCAGCGACAACGTCACGTTACTGGAGAGTTATAACAGCCGTTTGTTACAAAGCTACATGAAACATTCAATTATAAAAACAGTCACAATACAATGAGACTGCTACTATAGGGACTATAGATCCTGGCATAATAATACAATTGGGCTTATTGGATCCACAAGAGTGTCAGCTTGGTAGTCATTCCTAATTTATGCAGTTCTAAGACTGTTTAGGGACCTATAATGCAGAATAGAGTATTTTTAGAATATGCATCATTTTAATTGGGAGCGTAATTTGCCTTCTTCCCAACAATCTAGCATGGCATGTTTGGTGGAAATGGATTTGTTTACGTTTGGCCAGGTTTCATATGATACCACTTTTTTGATGCTATAGCCTCTCACAGAAAGTAAAGTCAGGTCTGCTCTCACAGGTTAAAACAACAACAGGTAAAGAGATGGCAGAAGAAGAAAAGATGAATCATATCATTTAACATTTGCAAAACATAGATAGACAAAAGTGAAGATTGGGTTATTGATCCCAAAGGGAAATTGCTGTGTCACAGGCTGCAGACATCACATAAATCAAACAAATATAATAATAATGAGGTTGGAAGGAAGAAGATATAATGAAAAAAGACTATCAAATACAAAAACAGTTGAGAGCAGAAATATAAAAGTAATCTGTTTTAATTACAATTGATACCAAATATGATAGTCATGTGATTATTTAGTGCCAGTCAAGTATTTATCATAATTCATTGCAAGGGCATCGTCCTGGAATAGCCTGTACATGAACCCATAGATTAACGACGGGTCCTGACAGTGCTAATAAATCAGAGGTATAACTGAGTTCATTAAAGTTCAAATGTAATGTAACTGTCATCAGTTTGGTTCCACCACTAAGTGACTAAATGCATCTGGTATGAGTCCCTCAGTAACATGCTGAGGGAGGATGAACAGTGTATACCTGCACCGACATGAATGCTCTTATAGTACCTCAAGTACTTTCTTTTTTTTATCGTTAACAGTTTAATACAAAATGAATATTACACAATAGAGTAATAATAATGCATTTATTTTATATAGGCGCCTTTCAAGGCTCTCAAGGTCGCCGTACAGATGCATAAAAAACAAGATACACAATACATAACACCAGCATAAGAGACATAAACAAGACAATGCAGTATATAAATCAATCAAATAAATACAAACAGAGGATGTTTGATGGATAATGATCAGTGTGGATATGCGAGTGTGAAGAGATGTGTTTTGAGGCGTGATTTGAAAATGGGGAGAGAGTCAGTGTTGCGGATGTCAGGTGGGAGAGAGTTCCAGAGGCAGGGTGCGGAGCGGCTGAAGGTTCTAGACCAGGCCTATTCAACTAGCGGCCCACGGGTCGAATCAGGCCCTTCAGAACTCTCTCCAAGCCCAAGAAACGTAAAGTTGATTCGGAAAATCGCCAATTCCAGAATGAATGGACTGACAAATATGTATTTACTTTGCCAGCCGCAACAAGTAATAAACCGGTGTGTTTATTGTGCAACGAAAGTATATCCGTGACGAAAGAATACAACGTAAAGCGACACTACAACTCAAATCACGGCTCGTTTTCTGCCAGTTTTCCCGTGGGCTCAGAGGAACGGAGAAGGAAAGTACAGGGACTGCTAGCATCATTTGAACGGAGTCAAGTGGCCAACAATGAGGAAGGTGGCCTTGCTTATACTGACAATGTTTGGATCTAACTATACATGTGAGTCTAGCTTTTCTCATATGAATGCCATCAAAACGAGGGCACGTTGCTCCATGACCAATGAGAAGTTGCATGAGTGTCTCAGGATTGCTCTTATGAGCCAAACTACTACTATCTCCTTAGTTTTAAAGATGCAACATTTTGTACTTTTGTGTCAAGCCTTGTAACTGAAGCTTTCCTACTTTTGTATGGACTGGTTGCTTTATGTAATGATTTATGTTGATACAATTAAAGTAAAAAAAAAAAGGGATGCACTTGACTAGTTCATTTAATGTATTAGTATATATTAACACTACTGCAAGCAAGAGTTATTTATTGTGATTCCTTGACAAAGTATTGTGTGGCCCACAAACCCCCAGTGATTTTCCTATTTGGCCCACTTGCTAATGAAGTTGAATAGCCCTGCTCTAGACCATGGTGGTTAAACGGAAGGGGGGTGCAGTGAGGTGGAGGGAAGCAGAAGACCTGAGAGTGCGGATGGGTGTGTTGATGTGCAGGAGGTCGGAGAGGTACAGAGGAGTGAGGTTATTGATGGCCTTAAAGGCGAGGAGCAGAATCTTAAAAATGATACGGGATTTTACGGGGAGCCAGTGAAGCTGCTGAAGAATAGGAGTGATGTGATTAATGGAGGGGGTTCTGGTGATGATGCGGGCGGCAGAGTTCTGGACCAGTTGAAGTCTGTGGATGGATTTGAGAGGGAGACCAAAGAGAAGGGAGTTGCAGTAGTCAATGCGGGAAGTGACCAGGGTGTGAACAATCAATCAATCAATCAATCAATGTTTATTTATATAGCCCAATATCACAAATGTTACATTTGTCTCAGTGGTCTTCACAGTTTGTACAGAATATCAGTATGACAATACGACACCTTCTGTCCTGAGACCCTCTGTCCTTAGACCCTCTGTCCTTTGACCCTCACATCGTACAAGGAAAAACTTCTGGAGAAAACCCACAGTTTAAAGGGAAAAATGGGAGAAACCTCAGGGAGAGCAACAGAGGAGGGATCCCTCTCCCAGGACGGACAGACGTGCAATAGATGCCGTGTGTAAATCGAAAAGATAATACATTTATAACATAGGTAGACCAAATGTTTGGAAATGCATGTGTCTATAATAAGAAGTTGAATCCACGAGGATGTCAGCAATCTTGTGGGAGCCATCAGGGAAGTAGTATGGTGAGAGTCTGGCAGGATCGCAGAGACAGGTTCAGCCACGACTCGAAGTCCAGGACTCAGATCCAGTGCTCAGGATAGAGGATCCAGGACACAACCACAGCAACAGGATTAGCCTCGACTCAGGATCCCGGCGTATATATGGACACAAAAAAGAGATTTGGGGGAAACTGGGTTAATCGGAACACAGGTACAGGTACAGTACACAGGTAAAAACAGCCAGAAAGACGGAGTAAGGTGCCCCCCCCAACAGTCCAAGCCTATAGCAGCTAAACTAACGTGTCTACATACATGCACACCCTTAGGATAGGTTGAGGGAAAAGGGTAGCAAGTAAGAAGTAGGAAACAGAGGTGGAGAGGCACACGCAGGGAAAAGGTACTGGAACCTTAATTGGAATTGGTTAGAGGTAAGGAGTAGGTCTGTGACTACGTTCCACACTCCCCGGCCGGGCTAGGCCTTCTCTGCAACCTGTTACCCTCTAATAGAACCTCGAGAGTTCAGAGAAGGGAAAGGTTTTGGATAAAGTTTTAAATATAAGATCTAAGTTTTTAGGATTTAAGTGAAAGAGTAAGAACTAAAATGTATAGGTGAAGAGGCACAACGTATCTACGTCAATGCACTCTTATTAGATTATTTTATTTTATTTTATCACTATAAGCTTTATCAAAAAGGAAGGTCTTAAGCGTACTCTTAAAAACGGATAGGCTGTCTGCCGCCCGAACACAAACTGGAAGCTGATTCCACAAATGTGGAGCTTGATAAGAAAAGGCTCTGGCTCCCATTGTACTTTTAGAAACTCTAGGAACAACCAACAACCCTGCATTCTTGGAACGCAATGCCCTAGTAGGACAGTAGGGTATAATGAGTTCTTTAAGGTAAGATGGCACCTGCCCATTAAGGGCTTTGTAGGCGAGAAGAATAATTTTAAATTCGATCCTGTGTTCTATAGGGAGCCAGTGTAAGGCAGCCAGAACAGGAGTAATGTGGTCCCTTTTCCTAACTCTGGTTAGTACACGAGCTGCAGCATTTTGAATCAGCTCAAGCGACTTAACTGACTTCTTGGTACACCCTGATAATAAGGGGTTACAATAATCCAGCCTTGAAGTAACAAATGCATGGACTAGTTTATCTGCATCGTTTTGAGGCAAGATATGCCTAATTTTGGCAATGTTGCGTAGATGAAAGAAGGCGGTCCTTGACATTGATTTTATGTGGGCGTTAAAAGATAAATCCTGATAAAATATAACACCAAGGTTCCTTACAGTCTCACTGGAGGCCAAATTAATGCCATCCATAGTTAGTATATCCTTAGATAATTTGTTTCATAGATTATTCGGGCCAAGTACAATAACTTTAATAACAGTTTTGGTCGTGTTTAACATCAAAAAGTTTAAGGTCATCCACATTTCTAAATCCTTGAGGCAGTCTTGAATTTGATTTAGGTGATTGGTTTCATCAGGCTTGATGGATAAATATAGTTGAGTATCATCCGCATAACAGTGGAAATTTACAGAATGATTCCTTATAATATTGCCTAGCGGAAGCATATAGTGTGAACAAAATAGGTCCGAGCACTGAGCCCTGTGGCACTCCATGGCTAACTTTAGTTTGCATGGAAGATTCATCGTTGACACACACAAACTGAGAGCGTTCAGACAAATAGGACCTAAAGCAGTTCCCTTTATGCCAACTAAGTGCTCTAGTCTTTGCAATAAGATATCATGGTCGATAGTATCAAATGCAGCACTGAGATCGAGCAAAACAAGAATAGAGTCCCTTGTCAGAGGCTATTAGAATGTCATTTGTGACTTTAACCAGAGCTGTCTCTGTGCTATGATGTGTTCTAAAGCCAGACTGAAAATCTTCAAATAAATCATTGTTTTTTAAGTAATCACACAACTGTTTTGCGACCGCTTTCTCAAGAATTTGAGAGGAATGGGAGATTAGAAATAGGTCTATAGTTGGCTAAAACCTCTGGATCGAGGTTGTGCTTTTTAAGAAGAGGTTTTATTACTGCAACTTTAAATGATTGTGGAACATAGCCTGATAATAAAGACATATTCATAATATTTAATAAATAAGTGCTAATTAATGGAAAAACTTACTTCAACAGCTTAGTTGGAATTGGGTCTAACATGCACGTTGATGGTTTAGAAGAGAGAATCATTGAATTTAATTGTTCAAGGTTTATGGCTGAAAAGCATTCTAGTTTACTATCTAGTGTAATATTAGAGCTTACATTTCCAGGAGCTGTTGAAAACACTATACTGGTCAAAGGCAGGAGGTCATTGATTTTGTTTCTAAGAGTAACAATTGTATCATTAAAAAGCACATCAAATCATTGCTACTGAGTGCTATGGGAATAGAAGGCGGTGCTCTTAGGGTTAAGAGTACACTGCCTTTTTTTCTAAACTTGTCCAAATGTAAGTGAAGCTAGTGCTATTGAATAATTGTATCTACATTATCCGTAGTTGTTTTATCCACATTTCCCTTTTACAGCATTTTATGATTTTCCTGTATGAGCACTTATCTCTCAAATGTCCCATTTAAATCATGAACACACTAACATGAGGAAACAAGAAGAGTTTAAAAAACAACAGAGTTGAAATGCAGTTTGTGGTACAAGTACATTCTTTTATGAAGACCTGGAGATGCACTAGTGTCACGACCCGTCCCCCTACCACGCGGTAGTGGCTCGTGGGAAGACCCGCAACATAAAAACAAACAACACCAAACACACAGTATAATTAACGTCGAGCATTTATTGACAGCACAGTCGTAACTTGAATGCCAACCGGCAAAAGGAACAAAGTCTGGAGGACGGCAAAAACAAACAAAAAGGAAGAAGGGGGCCTGGGCCAGCCACACCATGGGCCGTAGGACCCAGAACTTCCCTCCTCTACCCAGAGATCTAACACAACCTAAGGGAAAAACAAAGCCGCGAAAAACCTAATCTAACATCCTCCAGAGTTCACACAATAATAAGACAGCAAAGAGAATTACGGATGCACACGTGGGGTGAGAGGCAATCCACGGATATAATCGCTCGGCATCAGGACAGGAAAAAGAGACCTCTTCTTCTCCAGCTTCTCCTTTTTAAGTCGTCCCCAGCTGAATGTAATTAGGACACCTGGGGGAGGCGGAGCAGGTGTACCTGTGCAGCAGAGAGACAGAGAAAAACACAGAGCACGTAACAACTAGAAATCTCAAAAAGCTAGGCGGTGGATATTTTATCAGCATTTATTATTAAGAATCAAAAGGAATTATTATTTTGTAAAATACTTGAAATAACACTCAATATACCCCAATGAAAGACAGTTAGGGCTACTGGTTTATTTTGGAATATATTTATACCTTCAGAAATTCGATCCATTGACTTTGGACAGTATTGGATTGGAACCGAGTACTGGATCAGCGCATCCATAATTAGGATGCTACTCAACATCAAACTCAAATGCACCTGAGGCAGATGGGAATATCTTTTGTTCTGCATGAAGTTGGTAATACAGACTAAGTATTGGACACATTGACATTTGAACTGCTCACCAAAGTTATTAGGATTGTCCTGAGGAGAACATGAATGTTTGTACGCAAATGTAATGACATTATAAAAACATGGTGGCACTATTACCAAAGTCCTGAGGATCCATTGACAAAGAAGCTTATCTGAACAGAATGTACTCCCAGTCTGTCAAAAGGTGGTTGAGATATTTCACAGGATAAGTGTAATCTGTTGGTGGTGCTAAAGGAAAAGTCTCTGGGTTACCAAAGTCATGCAGGTATATCCTCTGGGGACCTTGAATATCTGTAAAGAAAACTTCAAAGGGGCCCTCTTATGCTTTTTGGGTTTTCCCTCTCCTGTCGTGTTCTAAAGGTTTCTGTGCATGTAAATGGTCTGGAAAGGTAAAATCCCTGTGTTCCCTCCAGAGGGAGTTTCTCTCCCACACACACAGCCCCCCCCCCCCCCCCTTGCCTAAAACGCATCCATTGGATTCCTTTGTTTACTTCAGTAGCAGAGTGACATCACTATGTCACACAATTGCTTCGATTGGCTAGTCTTCCAACATATTGTATGTGATAGACCTTAGTCTATCCCCTTAGAGTGATCTCTAAGGGGTTGACCAACAGAGCCAGTCAGCTAACCAATCAGACTGGGCTCTGGTTTCAGACAGAGGGTGAAAAGAGGTGCTACAGCACAGGCAGTATGAGAGAAATAAAGAGCTTTTTGAACATTAAAGCATGGAGACATGTCACAGTAGAGACACTACATACTGATGTGAACCTAAAAACAAGTATAATATATCTTCTTTAATTGCAAGTCATGCTTATGGAAGTCCCCGTTGACTGAGTGGTATGTTGTTAGTGAAAATGAGTCGCAAAAAGTTTTGCAAAGTTTTTTTTGTGATAGTGATAGTTGTAAATGAGAGCAGAGAAGTAGGTTCTCTAGCAGAGGCCTTGCTCAATGATTTATCACAGCAGAGACTTGCAGATGTGTAGGCAAATCTTTGTAGTGGGAGAACGCTGCAATTCCAACTGATGAATGAATCCATGTTAGCTGTCGAGCTAAAACGCAGAGGAACAAGCCTGCTAACAATGTAAAGGAGACCTATTATGCAAAATGCACTTTTTGATGTCTTTTATACATAAATAAGTGTCCCCGGTGTGTCAGGGAACTCACAAAGTATCAGAAAACTAAACCCTCTCTCTTTTCCTCCTGGGGTGCTAACAAGCAGATCCAGAATTTTCGCTCTTATTACGTCATTGGCGACATCCGGCCGACGTGACACGTCCCAACCTATCGTCTCCGTATACAGTCACAGCTGTCTGTCTGTGTATTCAGCAGGATGTCTGCTGGAGGCTTAGAGTAAAGTTGTTATACATAATAGT
Source organism: Gymnodraco acuticeps (assembly GCF_902827175.1). Taxonomy (NCBI): domain Eukaryota; kingdom Metazoa; phylum Chordata; class Actinopteri; order Perciformes; family Bathydraconidae; genus Gymnodraco; species Gymnodraco acuticeps. The sequence goes on along the minus strand of NW_022991958.1, from coordinate 862,487 downwards.
AATACATATAATGGCACTGTTCTAGCGGTAAACACTTAAGAAAGAACATGTCAAGCTATGTGCTGTATCAGAAACAATGCGTGGCGTGTTTTGGGAGTAATATGCTGTGTGTTTACATTAGCAAGCATGCTAACACTCAGAGCTAACCATGGAGCTAACGCTGTAGGCTACTGGAGAGAATATGTGTAACTAGGGCTGTCAGTCGATTACAATATTTAATCGCAAACTAATCGCACATTTTTGATCTGTTCTAAATGTACCTTAGAGGAATATTTTTCAAGTTTTTAATACTCTTATCAACATTTGAGTGGACAAATATGCTTTATGCAAATGTTTATTATCATTTGAACAATGACAAATATTCTCATGAATATTAAACACAACAACCTCTGAACATTACAAATATTCGCCTCAATTCAACCTGGAACCTCTCTCATTCAATAATACGTGTGTGTGTGTGTGTGTGTGTGTGTGTGTGTTGTGTGTGTGTGTGTGTGTGTGTGTGTGTGTGTGTGTGTGTGTGTGTGTGTGTGTGTGTGGTGTGTGTGTGTGTGTGTGTGTGTGTGTGTGTGTGTGTGTGTGTGTGTGTGTGTGTGTGTGTGTGTGTGTGTGTGTGTGTGTGTGTGTGTGTGTGTGTGTGTGTGTGTGTGTGTGTGTGTGTGTGTGTGTGTGTGTGTGTGTGTGTGTGTGTGTGTGTGTGTCTTTCTGCAGCTGTGCTTCTGCCAAGTTGTTATCCCCCTGGGGCTAACATGTGTCCTGATTAAGACAAGATTCTTCTGCAAAGAAGTCAGAGAAACAGCAATGGGGATCCACATTTCTTAAATGTTTTTTTCCATATGTTCATCACCACTTCTTCTTTTGAAATATAACTGTAAATGTAGTGTGTATCACTGCAGCCTCGCCACAAGACACTGCTGTGAGCTCCGTCTAATAAAGCTTGCCATATGATTAATTCTGTCTCTCTTCTTCTGTCACTCGTGTCACAACTAAGTGACATGTATGCAAACCAGCAGCAGAGTCTGGTGACGTGAAGTGTTGTCCCTGTCTCTGAGTCCTCTTGCTTCCTGTGAATGAGCTGTGTCAGGCAGAGAACACTGTGCTTACTGTTGGGATGCTAAATCTGTTAGCGGAGACAGTTTTTACGTAAGATTCAGAAGAGTGACACCAATACTTGGAGTTAGAGGAAGTGACTCATGACTTCAGTACTCTGTGTGCGGGACTTCATGCTGCCTTCTCAGGCACAACTATAAATGTGTGCAACCAGCTAGAACCTCGCCCTGTGGACAGATTTATGAAAAGTTCACTCGTAACACCAATGGCAACATTCTGGAGATGTACTTATCCAACACACAGATTTGGTATTTGCGACATAACGCACATGATTATAATTTAGTATCATCTAGATATGACTGTTTCCTCATTCAACGTAGTCTATTCATTCTGTTTTATGGTTAGGTGCAGGGTTACATCATTTCCAGTGAAGCCACTGTAATCCCTTGCACATGATATTTGGTTCTTCACATGATGTGGAAGCCTCTCCATTACAACATACCGGTACAGTGCCACTTCCAAGTGGACCCATTGCTAACCCTCCTGTCGGCTGCTTGCAGGATTCTCAAGAAGCGCTAATCATTTTTTGACTCTTGAGAAGTGGAGAGTTTGGTTGTGACCTACCAACAACCAGCCATTGTGAGGTTGCAAAAAGGAGGCCAATTTTATAGAAGTCCACGAGAGAATTACCCTACTTATCACTTGATTTATTACCTCAGTAAATATTTTCCTGATGAGTTTATTGTCTCAATACCTCGTTTCAAGGCTTCTACAGTACAACATGAATTTACTTTTGGAAATGTATATCCCATTTAGAATACATTTGATGATGAAGCAGGATATGATTTAGGCATAGCTACGTTGTAATGAACACACCCACACACCCACCAACGGAGCATGAGATATGACGGACGTTACTTTATTTATAGTCAGATAATAATGAAATTCTTTAGGTAAGGATGGGGGATCGAGTGCAGCAGTTCATTTGTTGGGGAACTCCGGGATAAGTCTCCACCCAAAAGTGTGATGGATTTCAATATGGATGCCTTTATTAAAGTATTCCCATACCAAATTATAATAAGTAAGACATATGAATAAGAAAAAGCACGCAGAATCATATTATTTCTCTGTGGAAAGAGAAAGTCGTTTTTGATCTATGAGTAAACATTTTAGCAAACTAGCTTTATGTTGGTCAATGAACAATATTACACACTTGTTAATAAAGAATACTTACTAATTATAAAAAGTGTGGTCACATTTTAAATTAAAAGTTATATTTTAATATAATAACAGCGCTGGAGCCCTGGGCCTGGCAGCAGCATATGGCCTCAGAAGCTTAGCCAAGAAATGAAGAGGGGTAACAGTCGACAGTCTGTCATAGACGTTTTTCATTATTTTAAGATCTTGTTGGCATTGTTTGTTCGTGTTGAATCAATCCATGGTTTATATACATATTTTAATATATGTTGTTCCTTATTGTTCTTTATCTTAGACTGAAATCAGAAGGATTTTTAGCTTTAGGTTGTTTCTGATGTTTACTTGGCTTTGACAAAAAGGGTTTTGTCAGATAATTCATCTTAAACAAGACTAAGAATTTAACAGTTTTGTAATCTACAACTTCTGTAAAATGTCTCAGTTCTTTAACAATGACCAGACTCAATTGTCTAGATATGACTGTTTCCTCATTCAACGTAGTAAGTAAGGCTGACTGTCTGAAACTCACATGAATAAATAGCTGAGATACCAACACTACATACAAAAAAGTCCAATTATGCTTCATTCAACATTACAAACACAAATTGCATATTCCTGGAGGAAAGTTATTGTATTGACATGTGATGTCAGGGAATGACGATTTTTGAATAAGTATTGACATTTAGTAAATGGGTCATTTCAGTAAATACAAAATATATGTATAAATATATTTATTCAATTAAAATAATTACATTTTAATATAGACAATGTATACACAAAGGTGGCGAAAAAGAAAGGTGAACTGGGAGGGCAGAAAGCTTAGCTTAGAAAGTTATGTGAATCATCCCATTTTCAACATTAATGAACAAGACATTATATTTCATTTCAAGACCTCAAATACTATGGCAAAATAACTACAGACAGTATGAACAAATTAGAAACAATTAATTTTCAGAACATATTGAAAATGGCTTTAGATTGCAGAACAACATCAGTCTGTCCACCCTGCATGTTTGTAGGTGGCTATTAAAATACGAAGAGCAAAGAGCCTAAATGTTCCTTGTACCCGGTGTAGGAGGCGGACACGGATGACAACCAGGGGGCGCTGGGCTTCGAGGAGTTCTGCTCCTTCTACAAGATGATGTCCACACGCAGAGATCTGTACCTCCTCATGATCACCTACAGCAACCACAAAGACCACCTGGACTCTGAGGACCTGGCCCGCTTCCTGGAGACGGAGCAAAAGGTAACTGCTGTGACAAAGTCCCTGATTTAGAAAGGATTCAGAGACGTTTCCTGTTGTATTGGAAAACAGACCGTTTGTAGATTTGAGTGTATTAATGTCAGTAATGATCCTGAAACATGTATCTGCAGCGGAGATGAGCAGCGGCTGTAGAGGTCCTCTGAACCCACTTCTTTCTAACGCCCAAATATTTTTACATTTCAAACTTCTGCCCCATGTATCTTTTAACATTTCTGTTCGTGTGCAGAAAAAACAAACAGTTAAATGTTAGTCAGTGTGCTTTCGCTGCGTTGGTTTGTGCTATCATCCCACATTATCAGGCAATCAGTGGTACATTTGAATCCAAGAGATAAAGCAGTTGCTGCATTGAAAGGCTACTTTCTTTAGAAAAATAACAGATTCAGTCAAGCATGGATATTTCTGTTGCCATCATCCCAATTTACCAGCCCATAAGTAAGCTAGTAAATGGTCAATCCAAGCCACAAAAAATGTGTGGTACTTTTGGAGCAGCAAATCGGCTAAACAACATGCTAGCTGCTTCGGCCTGGTTTCATCTTTGGGCTAAACTAGGCTAGCAATGTCTGGTTTAAGCTGGTTTCTTGGAGGAACCTTGAAGATTCCATTTTTTTTATTTTACATTTTTGTGAATGTTTCAATAAAACTGTGTGCGGTTCGAGAAAACAATCTTGACTATAGATACGCTTGTTGTTGAACATCTTTTCATGTTATGTAAATCCAAGCTACAAAATATTTGCTGCATTGAAAGGCTACTTTCTTTTAACAAAAAACAGAGATGATCCTACCAAGCATGAATATTTGTGTGCGCTCATCCCAATTGACTAGAGCATTAGCAGACAATAAGTGGCCATTTAGTGCTCAGGGCCTGAAACATAAGCTTTTAGAACACTGAACCAATCAAATGAAATGTCCCCTTGTGTGCTGCTACAGGCAGACGTTTGTGTTTCTGCTCTTTCACAGTTTTATTGACTTAATACCCATAAGGCTCTTGTGCATGGTGGGAGGTCAAGAGCTTAACCGAGGAGCCACTGGGCCCCTGAGTTGTTCCTTAATGTAGCGACATGAACACAGGGAAATTAGCATCGTAGCATCTCAGCTCGGGAGATGCAGTTGTAACGGGCTGTCAGATGAAGAACTAACTTGCTAATGATACAATGGCTTGAAAGAGAAAAATAAGCAATGGGCGGAACAGCTCGTTTTCTTTAAACACCCAGTGTGTGCTCCTTCAGATAATTTGCACACTGTTAGGCTTTTTAATGTGCAGAGGCAGACGGCTCTGTTGGAAGTTGAGCCGTCGGCTCCGCTCAGGTGGGCCGTTATTTCTCTCCAATTATCCTCTGCGTTAAGATCTGCTGCTGGGAACGAGATGGCTCTCCTACTCCTTTTGCTGCAGGCAGTTTTGTGAAGTGATTTGTTTGAAACGATGCAGAGAAGCAGCAGTGTTGTCCTGACTGGAATCATTACCTGCACACTCTGTTCATTTCTGCTTCCGTCTTCTCCTTGTGTGTCTGTCAGAGTGAAGAGAACATAATGAAGTTATTGTGACCAACATTAATCCATCATCTTTCCATATTAGTGAACAGCTCCTATATAAACGCACAATCCTGTTATGTACCTGACTGAATATGACAATTAATGTAATAGTCTTGGACCTAATATTTGACTTCTGTAGACTTATAGATACATACCTACATTCCTAAACAATAAATGGTCAACTATTCAGCGGCAGGGAACTGGTTCATGAAACAAAGGATCATTCCATTCTGGCTATATGGGGGTGCTGGATATTAGATTTACTTAGGATGGCTTGGTTTTCTCAATACATCATGATATACAGCCTGTTTTGGTATTAATATAAGCGTATTTGTAATACTGAATTAGTGTTGTCACGATACCAACATTTTGGTTTCGATACCGATACCAAGTCAAGAATTGCGATTCTGAATATTTTTCGATACTTTTCTTAAAAAAAGGGAAACCGTCTTAAATGTAATTATTGTGCTTTATATTTCACACCAGAACCATAACAAACTTTTAAACAATGAGAACAATAATTAAAATAAATGACAAGAATTCGTATTAAATAAAATTAATACATTTCTTACAGACAGGCCTCGTGGTGTCCGTAGGCTTGCCCTCACTGTCAGAGATATAGCTAAAATACTTCCAAATTTCTCTTTTTTGTCAACAAGCCGAGGCGCAGCGGCAGTTGCACTCCCACTTGCAGCCATGCTTCTCGCTTTCTCACATGCTCTGGCAGCTAGCGAGTGCACGAGAGAGGGGAGGCACTTAGAGCGTGCACGAGAGAGGGGAGGCACTTAGAGCGTGCACGAGAGAGGGGAGGGACTTAGAGCGTGCACGAGAGAGGGGAGGCACTTAGAACGTGCTTGAGAGGGGCGGGACTGCAGGCACGGCTGCAGTGCAGGGAGTGGAAGCAGAACACACGGCTCTTATTAAAACAGCGCTTTCTCACCGGAGTACTTTTCTCCGTCATTCTTAAAGTACCGATACTAATGAAACTGAAATCGTATCGTTTTTAACAGCAGGGTATCGCGGTACCTTTCAAGTATCGATACACCGTGCAACACTATACTGAATACAATTTAGAAAAATGTATTATGTACCATCAATCAGAGGTGTGGACTCGAGTCACATGACTTGGACTTGAGTCAGACTCGAGTCACCAATTTGATGACTTTGGACTCGACTTGACAAAATCACAAAACACTTGCGACTCGACTTGGACTTGAACACCAATGACTCGGGACTTGACTTGGACTTGAGCTTTCTGACTTGAGGTGACTTGATACTTTAATTCAGGGGTCTCCAACACGCCGATCGTGAGATGCCGCTCCCGCAGACTCCCGTCGGGGAGAGCGGAATCTTCAGCCGCTGCAACTCTTGCTGTGAATCGACCCGACGCAGTCCCCCGTTGTTGTTGTTGTGAGCGACGTCAAGGAGAAAATCAGCGACGTAAGCGGTGATGTCATGACGCAGCACCAGTCGGGCTCTTAGCGGTGGAAACACAACTGGGGCTAAAAAGAAGACCAGTTCGGAACCAGAAAAGCGCAAGGACGGAGCTAGAACTGGAACTGATTTGGTGGAAAAGGGGCACAAGTGAACAGCTCTGAAACCACGTTCCGTCCAGCCCTCTGTGTGTGTGGATCAATGAGGAAACCCAGCACAATGTATCCACAACACCTCCATGTATACAAGCAATGGCTGCTGTCAATAGCAATGTCTTTCAGGGCTAAAGCTTCTGTTATTGTCCAATGTTAGCATTTTTAAAAGTGAATACTAATTGTATAATTGTTTTGCAACTAAAACACACACTTAAAATGTTTATGGTATTAAAGCCCAACTAGGTACTGGTTGTCATAACTGTACAAAGAAAAGAAAATATATGATGCTAATGGGGGGTGTGTGTTGGCAGCAGTCTGCAGGCTCTCTGCCTCCCAGCATGCTCTTTGGTGCCAATCCACAGTAACAATGAACTAACATCTGCTGAGTGTCTGGATTTACTCTCCACACAGCACTTTATCCAGATTCTGTTGAGATGTAAAAATTGCCTCGAATCCCACTAAAGCAAAAGCCTTTGTTAACGCCCCCGTCAGCATAGAACCTTTTTTTGGAATAAAGCACAGGGGAGAGCATCCTCCCAATGTTTCATCCAAAAGATGCTCCCAGCACTTTTTCTATAGTTTCCATGACAACAATGTCTTGACAACCTGTCACCACTGTTATATGACAGGCTAGCATTGGATTTTAGTTTATTTATTTTTTTCGAGCGTGTAAAACCAAAGAAAATACAAATGAAACAAAAGATGATACAGACATGATACAGTACTATACAAATGAATGCAATAACAAAACGAAATATTTAATTAATAATTAAATAATCTGTAGTATCATTGTCTGATATCAATAAACAACAACGCTTTAGCTAATTACACGTCCGAAAAGGGGTCGGAAGAAGTTTACACTTATTTAATCCGACTCCTTCTCCCTTTTTTTTCATTTATTTTTTAATTTCTTAATACATACAATATAAATGTATACTTATAATCTTGAATAATGTATATAATCATTCATATAATATATACAGGCAAGTTAGGAGAATGGTCTCTATATATTTATATATATACAGTTGCAAGAAAAAGTATGTGAACCCTTTGGAATGACCTGGATTTCTGCATAAGTTGGTCATAAAATGTGTTCTGATCTTCATCTAAGTCACAACAATAGACAAACACAGTCTGCTTCAACTAATACCACACAAACAATGATATGTTTACATGTTTTTATTGAACACACCATGTAAACATTCACAGTGCAGGGTGGAAAAAGTATGTGAACCCCTAGGCTAAAGACTTCTTCAAGAGCTCATTGGAGTCAGGAGTCAGCCAACCTGGAGTCCAATCAATGAGACGAAATTGGAGGTGTTGGTTAAAGCTGCCCTGCCCTATAAAAAATACACACCAGTTTTGAATGAGCTATTCTTAAGAAGCATTGTCAGATGTGAACCATGCCTCGCACAGAAGAGCTCTCAGAAGACCTACCATTAAGAATGGTTGACTTGCATAAAGCTGGAAAGGGTTACAGAAGTATCTCTAAAAGCCTTGATGTTCATCAGTCCACGGTAAGACACATTGTCTATAAATGGAGAAAGTTCAGCACTGTTGCTACTCTCCCTAGGAGTGGCCGTCCTGTAAAGATGACTGCAAGAGCACAGCGCAGAATGCTCAATGAGGTGAAGAAGAATCCTAGAGTGTCAGCTAGAGACTTAAATAAATCTCTGGCACATGCTAACATCTCTGTTGACGAATCTACGATACGTAAAACACTGAACAAGAATGGAGTTCATGGGAGGACACCACGGAGGAAGCCACTGCTGTCCAGAAAAAACATTGCTGCACGTTTGAAGTTTGCAAAAGAGCACCTGGATGTTCTGTGGACAGATGAAAACAAAGTTGAGTTGTTTGGAAGGAACACACAACGCTATGTGTGGAGAATCCAAAGGGTTCACATACTTTTTCTTGCAACTGCCATCATACAAACACAAATTCATAAATAGAATACAAAACAAGAATATAAACAGTTATGGTTTAGCAGTGTCCTCCCTGTACCTTGTGAGAATTGTGTCTTTATACCTCTTTTTGAATAGTTTGATGTTTGGACATCCCTTTAGCTCCTCACTCAAATTGTTCCAGATCTTCACCCCACAAACAGAAACACAAACACTTCTCTTTGTTGTGCGCACCCTAACATTAGTGAATATAAATGAACCACGTAAATAATAATTCCCTTGTCTTTCATTGAACAATATCTGAATATTCCAGGTAATTCAACATTTTCTGCCTTAAACATGATTTGTACAATTTGGAATTCAACAAGATCTGACAGTTTAATACATTTAGCTCTAAGAATAATGGGTTTGTATGATCCCTACAGCCGACATTATAAGTCTTATTGCTCTTTTTTGTAGAATAAATAGGGATTGTGTTTTATTATTTATAGTTTTATAATTACTGCCCCAAACCTCTGCACAGTAACTTAAATAAGGTAACACCAATGAACAGTAAAGAATGTAGAGGGAATTTTGATCAAGAATCTGTTTTGCCTTGTTTAATATTGCAATACTTCTTGAGACTTTGGAATGAATATGTTTTATGTGTGGTTTCCAGCTCAGTTTCTCATCAATTGTGATTCCAAGGAATGTATGTTCTTTAACTCTCAATGAAAATCCCATCTATCTTAATGGATGCTAGTGTATTGCTATTTCCAAATATGATTAATGTTGTTTTATTCAAGTTCAATGATAACTTATTACTGTTTACCCATAACTTTAGTTTGCATATTTCAGCTGTGATCTCTTCCAGTAGTAGCTGTACATTGTCCCCAGAACAAAATATATTAGTGTCATCAGCAAACAAAACAAACTTGAGTACTGTCGATACATTGCATATTTCATTAATATACATAATAAATAGTTTCGGCCCCAATACTGACCCCTGGGGGACACCGCATGTAATGTCCAAATATGAAGAACGACACTCTCCCAGCTTCACAAACTGTTGCCTGTTGGTTAAATAACTCCTTACCCATTCCAAAACTACACCCCTGATTCCATAACGTTCCAGTTTTTTTATTAATATGTCATTTTATAATCATTTTATAATCTGTTTGAGCTACTATACATCTGTGTGACATGTTTTTATCACTATTACAACCAAAATGAAGAATCCTGCTCCCACACACCACTGACAGCTATATGATAGTTACTGTGTGAAAAACACGGCAACAAACAAGCTTTCCATCCAATTGCCTCAGTGACATCAACAGCACTTTTCTGAACTGTTGACATATTTTCAATTGAAAGTGGACCGCTCAGAAAACAAACGTTGGAAGCTGTACTTTTTCTATTGGCGGCAGCATGTGACTGAATGCACTCTGTTCTCATTGAAATTAATGAAAAAAAGACACTGGCGCTCAGAAAAGACGCTAGGTGGACTTTTTACTTGTACTTTGGATGTTTCAGGTGGACAGCAGTGTCTACAAATGCTCGAACTGTTGCATTGTTTGGAATTGAGTGAAAGTGAATGAGGGAATTGGTTAGTTCTGGTTAGATTGTCCATAATCTGAGCGGTTGATTCCTCTATGTACCTGGAGCCTGTCTGAAGTGAAACTCTTGAGCGAATATTCCCTTCTGGCAACATTTTCAAACACTCATTACCCAAGAACATCAGAGTGGAGCTCTCTGCCAGAAGAGGCTGACAACGCATAGTCTGTGGACTGCTTACGGCAAGCGATAAGAATAAGTGAGGAATGAATTTAACTTCTGTTAGACAGCTATATGCCATACATTTTTGCATACATTCACAGTAAATATTTATTCAGTATGATAGCTATCTAACAGAAGTTAAATTCATTCCTCACTTATTCTGACAATGTACTTAACCCCAAATAAAAGAACCCAATAAAAAGAGTTGTTAAATAATAGTGAAGTCACGTTGTAATAACAATAACTCATCTCTCTCTCGAGTTTTCTTTTTGAGCTTTTCTAAAAGCCACTGTGTCAAGTGTCCATCTTGGGTTGCCGTCCGGAGTTGTCCAATATGGCGGACCATCTCGCACATGCGCAGTACCGATCGGGCAGGGGGACGGATCGGGTAGTGACAGCCTCACCCAGTTGCATAGCGACACTTATTGTTTAAGTGTCTTTTAATAAGCAGGTAGTCACATCATTAGCTAGAACTAGCTGGATCTGATCGATATGGACATAAACGCGAGTGAAGTCTAATCTGAGAGAGAGATCAGCTGCTGCTGACGATCGACACGCAGCTCTGCATGATCACATGCAGCGGTGAGCGGACATTACACACTTCAGGTTAGAATATCACACGTAGCTATTTTAATTACCTCTCAAACTACCTAAACTAGTTATAGATATGTTTAGTTTTACTGTCGGGTCACTCATTACTGATCCGCGAGCTGCATGATACTGGCATAATAGATTGCCCGATCGGGCAACCAGCAGGTGAGGCTTCATTGCCCGAGCTAAATACTAGATGGCCCCAGGCAGTCCTTAATGTCGAGCCCTGTACATACAATCAGTACTGTGGAACAACATGCTGACTGCAGTGGGACTCGAACTTGCTACCCCCTAATTCGAAGTCCAGCACACTAACCACTGAGCCACAGCCTCCCTAATCAATTTCATCAATATCCAGAGCCAGATCCTGTCCCATAGTTTGAACGGTCACAGACACACTAACACAGAGGGTGTTTCTCAATGTCGAGTATGCTTGCTTGGTAGCACATGTCTTCCGAGTCACTTGCTTCAGAAGCGAGGCAAGAATACTTCCTGGCATTCGGAAACGAAGAGTGGAATAGCAAGTGTGCAGGTGTGCGTCATATCAGAGGCCCCGCCTTACATTTTCCGCCACAGATTTGGGGAAATTGGTCCGTGCGCAAAGCATTGTGGGGATTTGAAGACCGCAGAGTCTACACATGTGCAGCCTAGACATTTCTCCAAACAAAGTACGCCGGGCTCGGTAGAATTCCAAGTATGCTGGATATTGGAACAGTCCTTCTGCGGCACTCGATGACGAAGTATGCGAGTTCTTGGTGAGGGGTAGACTGCCCTCCCTTTTTAAATAATCAACATGGGGTGTGATCATAGACTGTATATATAAATGGACGTAGTGTCCGTGACGTCACCCATAGGATTCTGCAGAGTTGCCAAGAAGCCCTTAGTAGGCGGAGTCGGCCACTAACGGCTCGACTGTGACGTCATAGTCTAATCCCGCCTGCTCCAAATAAGGGCAAAGAGGCAGAGCCGAGGCGGGACCTGCTGCCTCCGAACTGGAAGTAAACAGAGCTAGCTCAGGCTAAGAAGCTAAGCTAACATGAAATACATGCATACCAAGTTACTGCTAACAGTGTAGTTTCCCTATATAAACGTTACATTCATAATCAAATGAGACAATCTGCAAGAGAATTAGCTATATTTTGTTATTCTTAATGCTTGTCATTCACAAGTTGAGAAAAGACGGACTCCACCTCCCGGACCTAACGGAGCCGCAGTGGGCTAGTTCCGGGACGCCAGCTGGAGCTAGCCCCCTGCGGCTCCGTTAGCTCCGGCGGCCACCACTGGGATAATTGGGTCCCCTATTAACATTTTCTCCCGTTTAGCATTATGTAGCCTCTATGGTTGTAGCCTAGCAGAGTGGACAACAAGTTGCTGTTAGCTGACAGTGAGGCATGTACATGTCCATCAAAGGGACCACGCCCTAATTTATGCAAAAGCTTTAAGGCTTAATATTAATTAAACAGATGAGTTGAGAACAAATGCACCCCCCACACAGTAGTCATGAAGGGGGAATCTAACTATACAGAGAATATGGTTTTTTGAACCACGATGTAAACATGTTTATTTCTGCTGTAAAGTTGGGCATTTTAACATGGGGGTCTATGGAAATTGCTCCCTTCTGCAGCCTGCTCCTACTGGCCACTAGATGAACTGCAGTGTGTGGCACTTCCGTATTGGCTCCCGGCTCTTCCCCAGAGTTTGCGCTTGGGTGTGATTGACTGATGGGGGGGCGGGGCTTTGAGAGCAGCTAGCAGACAGGCAGCTGCATTCTGCATCCAGGATGTAGGGAGCACTCACAACTGGTTGATGCTTTAACTTATCATAAATGATATTATTATGAATTATGATGCCATATTTTTCTTTTTTTATGAAGGGATTATATTTAAGTATATTGTAGCATAATGCATACAGTAGTATTGTTGTTTTACATGTGTGTACATCATTTGTAGATGACCAAGGTGACCAAGGAACATTGCCTGGAGATTATCAACAAATTTGAGCCGTGCTCCGAGAACCAGAAGCAAGGAGTTCTGGGAATTGATGGTAAGCCTACTTTAATAACATTTACACCCAGTGTAACAGAAGTTCCATGTAGGCTTCCTACATATTAATTATTCTGTTTTCTGCTATTGAAATAATATCCTAATAATACTGTATCAGAGTGGGGCTTTTCGCTTCCCGGCAAGGAGAGAATTTAGAAATTCTCTGAATATTTCCTTACATCTCATTCATATGGCAGATGCTAATGTCCAAAGAGACTCAACATTAGAGCCTGTCCAGAGGCAAGTGACACTTGAACTAATTGAACAGAACACACTTTAATTTGTGGTATTCTGTTAAATCCCTAGTCTTTTGTTAGTGCTTTTGTAGGTATAGTGTAAATGTGTACAGGAACAAAAAAGAAAATTAAAAAGGAAATGAAATGAATTTACATTTAAGTAAAGTCTCTCTTCTGTTGGTAGTACATAACAAGATTTGGCTTTAAATGAATGCTAATGCACTCAAGTGCCTTTGGGTAAAGCATCAGGTAAATCCCATGTAATGTAGTTTAATGGATAGGCAGATGACTCCTCTCTAATTTACTGAAGTAAGGCTTGTATGAAAAATATTATTACTATGTTTTCTATTCCGCTTAGAAAAGATATGTAATACCTTAATCATTGTTTTCTTTCCCTTTGGAAGGAGAATGTACGTCAAACCTGAGTGGCTGATGTGTAAACAGCTTGTTATGAATGACCACATTCAGAACAACTCATCCCTCTGATGACAGAATATCTATGAGCTGTGAGATTTGAATGTGAATGGAATACACAACATTGTTTGGAAATATACTTACATCAAGTCATTTCAAGAGTCATTTTATTGTGAAAAAATGACTTAAACAAACAATTCTAATACAATCTGTGATATCATAGTTTGTGACGTAAAATAATTTTATGTTGTATATTATTCTTATAAAATGTAGAATTTGTTCTTGTATTATTACGACCACTTAAAATCTCTTTCTTCTTTTTCTGTTGGGGTTTTGCACAGATTTAGTGTAAGAGTTATGTCTGTCGTTTTTTAGTAATTAAATTACTTATCAGCTTACATCTCAATAGATCAAGTAATGTGGATGAATAATAGAATTTGATTATTTGATGAAAAGGTGTTGGGTTTAAAATGTTATTCTAATTTCAAACCTGAGAATAAAAAAAAAGATCCCAAATTAATCCAAAACACATTTGCTTTGATCCTCAGTACACCACTTTTCAAGCTCTACTCCAGATTGTATTCCGGAGTAAAAACTGTTTAAAAAAAAAACTTGATTTAGTTTGACCTTCTTCCTCCAGGTATTACTAACTACATGCGCAGCCCGGCGGGGGACATCTTCAACCCGGAGCACTACAGTGTGCTGCAGGACATGAAGCAGCCGCTCTGCAACTACTTCATCGCCTCGTCCCACAACACCTACCTGATGGGGGACCAGCTGATGTCCCAGTCTAGGGTGGACATGTACGCCTGGGTGCTGCAGGCCGGCTGCCGCTGTGTGGAGGGTCAGCAAGGACACACACTCTCAGGATACAGGCACAGCTTAGCATGAAGGCTATCGCCAGAAATACAGAGCTAAAAATAGGCTACAAACAGACATTTATAAAGGATATTTTCCTTTTCATGATCTGTTGTTTCTCCCATTAACTCAGTGGTTCTCAAACTTTTTGCATGCACCCCCGGGTTAAATGTTGAAGTGAAATGCATCAATCTGGTGCACTTTGAGAGCAAAATGAATTTATGGATACAGCTCTCAACACTCAGATGAAAGGGAGCTGTATACTTTTCTATAATCCAAACATCTTTAGAATATGATCACAACCAATAACAAATCATTTAAACTGGTTTATTCTTATCTTATGTTACCTAGTTAGCATTCTTTCTTTTTATTTATGCATATTTTACTTTCACTATTCACTCCCCTTTTAAACTGTTTTTGTTACTGTCCTATAGTACACATTTATCTTATAGTCCTCTCTCTCTCTCTCTCTCTCTCTCTCTCTCTCTCTCTCTCTCTGTCTCTGTCTCTGTCTCTGTCTCTGTCTCTGTCTCTGTCTCTGTCTTGCTGTTGGCTGGATCCTGGAAGGACGCAAAAGGACCCGTGAAGGATCCTTTTGTGTTTTGTTAAACAATAAACCCCTGTTACACCCAATCCCTGCTCTTTCCGTCCCTCATTGAACCCGGTGTGAGCGGAGAGGCTCACAGTGGCACCTGAACAGGGACGGGAAGAGCAGGGTTTGGGTGTAACACAGGGGTTTAACAAAACACAAAACACCTTCCAGGATCCAGCCTACTGCAAGACAGACCAGAACCAGGTTACTGCATGCTTTTATTCAGTGACTGATTACCTGATTCTGATCAGCTGTCTGGCCTCTGGCCGAGCCACTCCCTTCACTCCAGCAGCCGGCGCCCTAACCACACCCTGCTGCCACATACTCATTCCTGCACCCTTCTATTACTGGCCCAGAAATAAAAAAATGTTTTAAAGTAAATAGCAATGCTATTATTTTTTGATTGAATTTGCAATTTTTCCTCATGGGTCATCTTGTTTGTGTTTCCTGTCCGCAGTGGACTGCTGGGACGGTCAGGATGGAGAGCCCATCGTGCACCACGGCTACACCCTCACCTCCAAGATCCTCTTCAAAGACGTCATCGAGACCATCAACAAGTACGCCTTCGCCAAGAATGAGTAAGTTCACACACACGCAGACACACTCACACACACACACACACACACATTCACAAACACTCTCCCTCGTTGTTAATATTCTCAATGTTCTATTTTTACCGTGGTTCGCATGCTCACACATTCAGTCAGTCAGAACACTCCAATACATCACTTTCATCATCTTCCCATTGAAAAACTATTGTGTGTGTGTGTGTGTGTGTGTGTGTGTCACTGTGGGCTGTTTGATGGTAACACCACGGAGGAAATGAGGCTTGGAATGCACTTGCAGGGTCAGATGGGTTTAATTCAGCTCAAAGCGTCTTTACTATGAAACGTGTTACGATGCAGTGAGTCAGGTTGTAAAAGGCTCTCCCTAATAGGTGGGTTGGTGTTAGTCACTGTGCGTTGAGGCTGATGGCTTGTGAGGTGATGAGTACAGGCTTTTTATTTGATCATAGACTATCTTGAATAATTTTAAATTACAATTCATGTATGCTTTTATCCAAAGCGACTTACAGTATCAACCATTAAAATATGAAACGGATGAGACATGCAAGTACAGGTATAAAGGAGCCAAACTGTTGTAAGTCCTGCTGCGTTGGCTGCAAATAAAAACTTTATAGGTGCTTCGTACAGTAGAGATCCTTTTTGTGTTTTTTCATTGTGTTTATTCGCCAAGGTGCCGTGGAAACTAGGGTTTTCAGTGTGCAATGGATGATGTAAAGTGTCCCTGCTGTGCTGATATCAGTGGAGATCTTGTTCTACAGTTTCGGGCCAGGATAGCAACCAAGCGTGTTTTAGGGGATGGATCCCTGTGTCACACTCACAACGAGGGAGTAGTGAGCCGCCTGACGCAGAGCAAAGTTCATCTCCTCAAGTGTTTTGTCATGGAAGGACCGGATCCATCCACAGTAGGGTCGGCCACTACCAGTGTCTGGAGGCAGAGGGAATACATCTTCGGAAACAGAGAGGGAGGGGGGGCTGGATGCATTGTGCTTTGTTGAGGACAGAGCATTGACTCGGGAAAGTACTCCACAGATTGCTGAGTCTTAATGTGTATCAATGATTCTGATTGTTTTTTAGAAAAACAAAGACAGGAAAGGCAAAGAGATAGAGATTGGATGTTGTGATTAAATGGCATGTGTTTTGAATCTATTTCAGAGTATGGCAATGTGTTTGTCACTGTATAAAAGAAACAAGTAGACAAGAATGTTTTCACGCTGATGTTAGCATTAGCTCAAGTAAAGTGACCAGTAGATGGTTAGTCTTGTTAGTGGTTATTTGAACTTAACCTGTTAGGAGCTAGGCTTAGACTTTCGAGGGCTTTGTGAATATCAGTCTTTGTGTTACAAATATGTTATGCATGAAAGCATCCTTGCCAATAGGTACAGTAAGAAACATACAGTTCTGAGTCTGTGATCTTCAGAGCCGCTCACATTTATCTTAAAAACATTTAAAAGATGTTAGAGAGGCTGTGGCGCAGTGGACTAGTGCGTTGGTGTTCGGATCAGGGGAGCACAGGTTCAAACCCCACTGCAGTCAGCATGTCGTTGTGTCCCTGAGACACTTCACCCCAAATTGCTCCTATGAGGATTGTCCACAGTACTGAATGTATGTAAGTCACTTTGGATAAAAGCGTCTAACAAGTGACATGTAATGTAATTTAATATCTATATGAATGATCTATCAGATGATTAAGTGTCTGTAAAACAGGGTGTGTGATTGGTAATGTGATTGTAAACCATCTTATGTATGCTGATGATCTGGCTATTGTTTCTCCTAGCAGTGCTGGTTTTCAACAGTTGCTAAATGTTTGTTCTGATTACGGAGTCAAATTTGACGTTAAATACAATGCTAAGAAGAGCGCTGTAATGATCTGCAGAGCAAAAGGGGATAAGAACCTTTGTTTTCCAACATTCTACCTGTCAGGGCAGGTGCTGTCTGTTTGCTGTAACACTAAGTATCTGGGACACGTCATCACAGATGAAATGGCTGAGGATGATGACATGTATAGACAGCGGCGTGTCTTATATATACAAGCAGAAAATTCTCTTGGTGTTCAGATAAGGTTAAGGTGAACCTCTTTAGAGCTTATTGCACTCCTCTCTATACTGCCCCCTTGTGGGTCAAGTATAAGAAGGCAAGCCTCCGGAAGCTCCAGGTTGCATATAATGACTGTTTGCGTATACTGCTTAGAAAACCAAGGTGGTGCAGTGCAAGTGAAATGTTCTGTAACGCACGAGTCAACACGTTCCATGCTCTTTTGAGAAATCTGATTCACAAATTCATCTGTCGATTGAATGTTTCTCATAACTCTGTCATTATGCTGCTTTCAAATCCGTGTTTCAGTGCTGTACGATACCAGTCACCTCCGTTGGAACATTGGTATAACTGCCTTTTTTAATTTATATTTGAGTGTTGTATGTTTTTGTAATAATGGACCAAGAGTCTCTTTAAATAAAGATGATGGTAATGTAAAGAGGAAACCCTTTGCTGGTACACTTTGAGACTTGAATTTATGTTTGGTTCAGGGAACATATGTCCTTGTGACAGGGTTGTGTCCTTTTGCTGAAGTCTTTTGTTTAGAACTACTTAAAAATACACTTCTACAGTACTTATTTCGGAGGAGGTTTGGGGCGTCCTCTAAAAGAAGAACTGCAGACGTTCACTTTTGACAGTGGTGGAAGTATTACCCGACCTTTGACCTAAGTAAAAGTAATAATACCATAGTGTAGAAATGTTTCTGTTACAAATAAAAGTCCTGCATTTAAAATGTTACTCTAGTAGCAAGTATAAAAGTATCAGCATTAACATATACTCAAAGTACCAAAGCTAAAATGACTAGTTATCATGCACAATGGCCATTTCTGGTTAATATATTTTTCTGGATTCATATTAACTTAGTGTGTTAATAATTTGTATTTTGCGTGTGGCAAAGATGGAGCTACTGGTAATGCTTCTCACTAGCACTGAGAGTACTGTGGAAAAAAAGAAATACATTTTCTAGTTCCTTAAATATGTTTTTTTTCCTTTAGCATTTTTTTAAGCAAATTGACTCTTTTCTTAATAAAACAAACAACTAGCTATGCAATTATCTTTTACACATAACAAATACATCAATGCATCAGGCCATTATAAGGATAGTTTGTGCAGCCACTTAAAGTGGACCTATTATGCTATATTTGAAAAATATATTGTAGGGCCATACCTATACAAAACATGTCTGTGAAGTTTTTTGCTTAAAATACCAAACATATCTCCCATTGTAGCCATGCCTCATACTGCTCATACCCCTCTATTGCAGCCATGTTGCAAACAGGCTGATTCTGCTTTAAATTGAACGTCTGCTGCTAGCCACGCCCCTTTGTAGCGTTACGCAGCTTTCCCCTGCTAGGGAGAGATTTCTACCGGGAGATCTCAGCTAAACACTGTGGTGATTAAATGCCATATTATGCTCCTAACCACTTCAAGCTTTATTTCTGAAACAGTATGGAGCTCAAACCTTCCTCTCTCGCAGGGTTTACCACAAGGACATTACGTTACACATATTCTCTCCAGTAGCCTACAGCGTTAGCTCCATGGTTAGCTCTGAGTGTTAGCATGCTTGCTAATGTAAACACACAGCATATTACTCCCAAAACACGCCATGCATTGTTTCTGATACAGCACATAGCTTGACATGTTCTTTCTTATATATATATATATATGTATCCTTTATTTAACCAGGTAAAAGACTCATTGAGATTAAAATCTATTTTCCAAGAGTGACCTGGCCAAGAGGGGCAGCATGTACAAAGTTACAACAGATAAAACACAGACATGACAGGCAGACAAATACAGCTGTAAAACACAAATAAAATGGCACATTAGCCAGTCAATATGCGAAGTAAAACAAACTATTAAAAGTCATTGAAAACTGGCAACATTTAAAACTATTTTAGGATATACGAGCACTCACATCTACCAATGGTGTCGTGTTCTCTGTCCTTTTAAGATGGACCTGAATTCCCCCATAGTGATTCAATCTGAGAGTTTCAGCTCCTTCTGAACATTGTTCCAAGCTGTGGGGGCAGCATATTTAAAAGCTGTTTCACCCAGTTGTGTTCTCACTGTAGGAACCAGCATCTGAATCAAATCTTGGGAGCGCAGGCCATAGACTTTCTCTTTGACACATATGTGCAAATGTAGGAGGGAACCAACCCAAGCAGAGATTTATAAATAAAACCCAACCAATGGGAAAGTCTGCGAGCAGATAAAGTGTATATATTATGCATTATATTATTAATTATATATTATATTATGCATATAAAGTGCAATGGTGTACTCGATATCCACATCCAGTAATAAATCGTAAGGCACAATGGTACACAGTATCCAAGCTCTTTAGGCTCTGGTCAGAGGCATTCATGTATAGCAGCCGGTCACCATAATCTAATACAGGTAAAAACGTTGCAGATATCAAATGTTTCCTTGTCTGAAAAGAGAAACAGGATTTATTCCTGTAAAAGAAACCTAATTTTATTTGTAGCTTTGAAACAACATTTTCCGTGTGTAACATGAAAGACAAGTTCTGTTCAATAAGAAATCCCAGATACAGTATGTGTAAGTAGTGACCCTCTCAATGTCAGTCCGTTGTGCAGTACACATCTTGGGTAGAATAGATGGTAACTTTTTGCCATTTGAAAATATCATCACTTTGGATTTTTCAGCATTTAATATAACTTTAGTTGATATAAATGGGTTTGTATGACATCAAAGGCAGACTGGAGGAAATCTAGACTTTGCTCTATAGAAGCGGAGGAACAATAAATAACAGTATCATCTGCATCAAAATGGTAAGAAGCATTTGCTAATTTATTACATAGATTATTTACATATATGGTAAAAAGAATCGGTCCTAATATGGAACCTTGTGGCACACCCTTTGCTATCGGGAGGAAGGAAGAAGAGGACCCAGAAAATTGGACGCATTGGGTTCTCGCTGATAAATAATTAAAAAACCAACCTACAGCCTAGATAAGCCGATACTGTGAAGTCTTTCCGCCAGGATGATATGATCAACTGTGTCAAACGCCTTTGACAAATCAATAAATAGAGCTGCACAATACTTTTTACAGTCCAATGCCTCAATGATGTTGTTCACCACTTTAATAGCAGCAGTTGTTGTGCTGTGTTGTTTTCTAAAACCGATTGGTGCTCTGACAAAATATCATTTGTGTCCAAGAATAATTTAAGTTGTTCACTGAGAAGCTTTTCAAGGACCTTCGCTACAACACATAATTTTGAAATTGGCCTATAATTATTAACAGATGAGGGATCCCCTCCTTTCAGTAAAGGAAGAATGTGTGCAGATTTCCATATGTTAGGAATCTCATTGTTGGAAAGAGTTCAATTAAAAAGATAAGTAAGCGGCTCAGCTATAAAGTCTGCTGCTAATTTAAGAAAATTAGGAGGAAGTTTGTCCGGACCTGCCGATATGTGTGGATCCAGATTCTGCAATGCTTTATGGACCTCTATCGCCTCGATAAAAGTGAAATTGAATGGCTGAGCCATGGGATGGGATGGAGGTGGAATGAGGAATCAACGTTCTGTCCAGGGCCCGAATGTAGGGACACAAACAAAGAACCAGATGAAGTAAAATGTTCATTAAAGCCGTTGAGAATGGCCGATTTGTCAGTGAGAGTTTGCGAGTCTGTAACAATGCAGGCTGGTAATTCATTTTTTGTTTCTGTTCCAAATGAGTTTTTTATTACCTTCCAACATTTCTTTGGATCATTTAAGTTACTAGTAGTATTAGAAATGTAGTATCAGATTTAGCCTTTTTAACTAGGAAGGTGAAACGATTTCGGAGCTGTCTAAAAACAATCCAATCCACTTGGGATTTCCATTTTCTGGCCCTTGACCAGGCAATATCCCTTTCTTTTAGAATGCTGGCCAGTTGAGGACTAAACCAGGGATTTTTTAGCCCTTTCACCCTACATTTGCAGAAAGGAGCATGTTTGTTTATAATTCTAGTAAAAGCCTCATGAAAATAATCCCATGCCAGTTCAACATCACTAATGAGAGAGATCTTGTTCCAATCAAAATCCCACAGGTCATGAAAAAATGCTTGCTCGCAGAATTGTTTAAAGTCACGTTTAAAAACTATTTGTGGTCTTGTTTTTGGAAGCTTAGCTTGCCTGATTGTAGCTATAGCGCAATGGTCACTCATATCCTTTGCAAAAATACCAATATCCAAAAACGTATGAGGCGCATTTGTTAAAAATAAGTCGATAAGAGACGATTTATCTTGTTGTTTAAGATTAGGACGAGTTGGGCTATTGATAAATTGCATAAGATTAAAAGAGTCACAGGTTGATTTAAAACTATCGGAGACAGAGGACAACCAGTCCCAGTTAAAGTCTCCATCAAGTAAAATCTCATTAAAATCCAAGCAAGATAACTGATGACTCAGTGATGATAAAGCCTCAATGCTTGCTGAAGGGGGTCTAGAGCACCCTACAACAGTGATAAACTGACCCTTAAGAAGTTCCAATTTCAGCGCAAGTAGTTCAAATTGTCTGCTAAGAGACACAGATGATTGGATGGTAGCATGACATTTTGTTTTTACATAAATTGTGACACCACCACCTTTTCTGGGACGGTCACAACGAAACACATTGTAACCCTTAATTGCAATGTCTTTGTCCGTGATAGATTTATTTAGCCAAGTTTCAGATAAAACAAGAACATCAGAATCAGAGGATTTTGCCCAGATTTTCATGTGGTCCATTTTAGGAAGTAGACTTCTGACATTTATGTGGATGATAACAAGACCCGACCTTGCTTTAAAATCATCAGGGGTACTGAGACAATTAAAATCTGGTCCAGGGTTTGGATGAACATTTCCTGATAGTAGGAGCAGGATAACAATGAAACATTTCCTTTTCACCCAAGTTGTTGTTTGCATAGATTCATTATATAGGCCTATTACTCTCTTTCCACCATAGGAATATCAGTTCATTGAAAACAACCAGTTATAAGGACTAAAAAGACGAATAAGACAAGGTAGAGTCATGAGATCCTTGGAGATTAGAATGCTCCAATTTACAGAGCTCTTAAACAGTAGAATCCCAGTTTGTGTCTTTACTAGGGAAGACAAGATGAGGCACATTTTGGTCTTCATACCCTTCACGCACCTCATATGGATGGAGAATAGTCAGTAGGAAAAAAATAGGTATTAGGAGAAACATGCTGGGTGACATGTGTCAGGACGTAGAGAGGGCCTGCTGAAGAAATCCAGAAATCAGCACAGGAAACCCGTCCGCGTTTTCCGTCCTGCCGAAGTTGAGAAATGCCAGATCAGCGAGGTGAGAATCCGGTCAGGACTTTCAGTCCTCCCGAGAAAGAAGATGACGTTGTTTGACGTCTCATGTAAACAGCCACATAAATGAGCACAATAAGCTTATAATGTAATAATAAGAATCAGTCTTTCTAATGTTATATAAAAATAGCCTCCACATGTGTTATGTGTGCCGGAGACGATAGGTTGGGACGTGTCACGTCGGCCAGATGTCGCCAATGACGTTATAGGAGCGAAAATTCTGGATCTGCTTGTTAGCACCCCCCCTTTTTTATTTTTTTTGAGATGTGGGTACGGAGTAAAAGAGCAAGGGTTGTGTTTTCTGACACTTTGTGAGTTCCCTGATGTACCGGGGACACACATTTATGTATAAAAGACATCAAAAAGTGCATTTTGCATAATAAGTCCCCTTTAAACTCTGTATAAAATACAGTATGTGCATATATAACTGAAACAGACGCATGAATATGTAACACCAGCATATGGTTGTCTTATATTTGATTTGTGTGAAAGGTGTTTAACACGTCACTACACAATCTTTCAGGTGATAAACTGGGTTTAGATCTGTGAGAAGGAAACTGGTGTAATTGTAAGTGAGCTCTCGTACTGTATCCGTGTTAACCAACAATAATAGAATCCTACTCTCACCTGTAGCTACAGCTACACACACACACACACACACACACACACACACACACACACACACACACACACACACACACACACACACACACACACACACACACACACACACAATTATGTGTGTGTTATTATGTCCCATAATGTTCCACCACAATATACAAATTAAAGAGCTAGCATTTTGCAGTCCTTTTTGCCAGTTATAACAAGACTTCAACCAATGTGTTGCAAGTTGCCTTGAGGAGCACTGAAGGGTCCCTAAAATGCACATGCGCCAAACGTCCTCCAAAATAGGGACTGCAGAAGTGTATTTTCAAGTAGTTCTTAACGAAAGACTTAAAAAAGGACATAACCCTGTCACAAGGACGTATGTTTCCTGAACCCTACAGACAATCACATCTACACTTGTGCAAATGTTCTCCTTTAAAAAAATTATTCAGATTAATACAAGCTGCCTTGAAGATCAAAGACTCATTTCAGACCCAGAACTGTGTGTTTCTAACTGTACCTGGTAGGCAAGGATGCTTTCATTCATACATACAGTGGGGCAAAAAATAAATGTTCATCCTAGGTATACCTCAACTATGAGAGACAAAATGAGAAAAAATAATCCAGAAAATCACATTGTCTGATTTTAAAGAATTTATTTGCAAATGATGGTGGAAATTAAGTATTTGGTCAATAACAAAAGTTCATCTCAATACTTTGTTATATACCCTTTGTTGGCAATGACAGAGGTCAAACGTTTTTTGTAAGTCTTCACAAGGTTTTCACACACTGTTGCTGGTATTTTGGCCCATTCCTCCATGCAGATCTCCTCTAGAGCAGTGATGTTTTGGGGCTGTCGCTGGGCAACACAGACTTTCAACTCCCTCCAAAGATGTTCTATGGGGTTGAGATCTGGAGACTGGCTAGGCCACTCCAGGACCTTGAAATGCTTCTTATGAAGCCACTCCTTCGCTGCCCGGGCAGTGTGTTTGGGATCATTGTCATGCTGAAAGACCCAGCCACGTTTCATCTTCAATGCCCTTGCTGATGGAAGGAGGTTGTCACTCAAAATCTCACGATACATGGCCCCATTCATTCTTTCCTTTACACGGATCAGTCGTCCTGGTCCCTTTGCAGAAAAACAGCCCCAAAGCATGATGTTTCCACCCCCATGTTTCACAGTAGGTGTTCTTTGGATGCAACTCAGCATTCTTTCTCCTCCAAACACGTCTAGTTGAGTTTTTATTGGACCATATGACATTCTCCCAATCCTCTTCTGGATCATCTAAATGCTCTCTAGCAAACTTCAGACGGGCCTGGACATGTACTGGCTTAAGCAGGGGGACACGTCTGGCACTGCAGGATTTGAGTCCCTGGCGGCGTAGTGTGTTACTGATGGTAGCCTTTGTTACTTTGGTCCCAGCTCTCTGCAGGTCATTGACTAGGTCCCCCCGTGTGGTTCTGGGATTTTTGCTCACCGTTCTTGTGATCATTTTGACCCCACGGGGGGAGATCTTGCGTGGAGCCCCAGATCGAGGGAGATTATCAGTGGTCTTGTATGTCTTCCATTTTCTAATAATTGCTCCCACAGTTGATGTATTCACACCAAGCTGCTTACCTATTGCAGATTCAGTCTTCCCAGCCTGGTGCAGGTCTACAATTTTGTTTCTGGTGTCCTTTGACAGCTCTTTGGTCTTGGCCAAAGTGGAGTTTGGAGTGTGACTGTTTGAGGTTGTGGACAGGTGTCTTTTATACTGATAACGAGTTCAAACAGGTGCCATTAATACAGTTAACAAGTGGAGGACAGAGGAGGCTCTTAAAGAAGAAGTTACAGGTCTGTGAGAGCCAGAAATCTTGTTTGTTTGTAGGTGACCAAATACTTATTTTACCGAGGAATTTACCAATTCATTCATTAAAAATCCTACAATGTGATTTCCTGGATTATTTCCCCCCATTCTGTCTCTCATAGTTGAAGTGTACCTAGGATGAAAATTACAGGCCTCTCATCTTTTTAAGTGGGAGAACTTGCACAATTGGTGGCTGACTAAATACTTTTTTGCCCCACTGTATATTTGCTGATAGATATAACACCTTGCTGTTTTAAACACCAGGAGTGATATTCACAAAACATCTAAAGTCTAACTGTAACTACTGCTGTGGTCAAGTTAAAGTAACTATGAACAAGACCACTACGACTAGAGAATGTGAGTCTGTGCTTGAGATAAATGCTAACATAAGCATGCTTAACATGCTAACCACTAAACACAGAGTAATAGTGGATATGTCATTAGGTTTGGTCATGACCTAAAGGTGTTTAAGGTTAAAATAGTTCATCTTCTCGGGACCATGCATGTCTGTGCAAAGTGTAATAGCAATCAATTGCTAGAGCCGTGCTGCTAGCATAGCTAAGTATAAGACACAAGCTCTGACATTTCCACATTTTAGGTTAAGAGTAATTCCCAAAGCATTTTAGGCTACATATACATTTAAACTAGGGCTGTCAGTCGATTAAAATATTTAATCGCGATTAATCGCATGATTGTCCATAGTTAATCGCAAATTAATCGCACATTTTTATCTGTTCTAAATGTACCTTAGAGGAATATTTTTCAAGTTTTTAATACTCTTATCAACATATGAGTGGACAAATATGCTTTATGCTAATGTTTATTATCATTTGAACAATGACACATTTTCTCATGAATATTAAACACAACAACCTGGAACCTCTCTCATACAATAATACAATAGTGTGTGTGTGTGTGTGTGTGTGTGTGTGTGTGTGTGTGTGTGTGTGTGTGTGTGTGTGTGTGTGTGTGTGTGTGTGTGTGTGTGTGTGTGTGTGTGTGTGTGTGTGTGTGTGTTGGATCGTTGGAGCTATGTGCAACTCAAGTCATATGCTCGAACGGGAGCTGCCTGGACGCTGCAATCATGTTGCACTATCCGTGCTGAGTGTGCTGACTTTTCGTACAATGTCCCACTGTCTGGCTTCCTGCATAAAGTCAAGTGCTCGGCGCAGTTGTGGCGAAATGTCGCTCCTCTGTTTTTATTTAAACAGCTCCATATCCGTTAGCGCAGCTAGCTAGCACCAGATGCTAACAACAACAATGCACGTAAGGTCTCTCTCTCGCTCGCTCGAGCCACACATACACACACCCTCCCGGTCCTCCCAATAGCCAGTCGGTGCCTGCCGGTGAGCGTGGAAGTGTGGTCTGCCACAAGCAGGCAGCAGGAGCGGGGCTGTCAGCATCAGCTTGTAGATGGTATTTTAAACTCGATGCGCTCTGAAACTACGAGGTGGCCGAGGACAAAAAATACACATGCGTTAATCGCGTTAAAATAATTTGTGGCGTTACATTTTGTTTGCGTTAACGCGTTATTAACGGGTTAACTTGACAGCCTTAATTTAAACGTAATGAAGCGCTAATCAGCTCACTATCAAATCTTAATCCAAAAGAAATGAAGAAGTGTAATGACAGTTTGCAGCGCTGATGAGTTCTTAGCCATCCTTAGGGTCCAATCTGTTTGGCGGTTCATTAATCTACATTAAGCACATGAGCACATTAGATAAATAAATGGAGATAATTTATTGAGCATCCTTGGCCTTCCAGATGGAACCGGTGCTGAAACCAATAAAGAATGACCCCATCAATGCAATCAAATGAAATGTATTATTATTATTATTATTATTATTATCAAAAGGTCTTGAAATTCGATATTATAGGTGCTAAATGCAGATACTCAACAAGATTTGTAATGACATTCCATTGAAGATTATTTTGAGAATGTTGTACCTTTTTCAAGTAATAAATGTTATTGGAATGTCCTTACTGTGGTATACTATCTTCACTGATACATATTCCTAAAGAAATAACCGTTCCCTCTTTTCCTCCTCGATCTTTTATGCCTCTCACTCCCATCTGTTTTGTGATTTTCTCTCAGCTACCCGGTCATCCTCTCCATAGAGAACCACTGCAGTGTTCTCCAGCAGAAGAAGATGGCGCAGTACCTGATTGAGATCCTGGGGGACAAACTGGACGTGTCCAACATCAAAGCCGAGGAGTCTGGACGCCTGCCGTCTCCAGAAACACTCAGGGGCAAAATCCTCGTCAAGGTAGAGTCACGGTGTGGATGTTAGACTCAGAGTCGGCCCTCAGGCAGCTCACCAGTGGTGGCCGGCCCATAGGGGCGCTAGGGGCGCCGCCCCACCTCTTCCCACATTCAAAACTAAATATTAAAAAAAATATTATATTAAAAAAATATATATTTAAAAAATATATATATTTTATATTTTTATTTTTAATGAACAAGGTAAATATCATACAATTGGTATCAGTAAAATGTATAATCTACAATAAAATCTCGTTTAAAATTGTGTTACGATGTCTAAAGTTACTGATAAGTCAGATGTTTCCTGCCTGGCCTTGCCCGTGGCATTAGTTTATCATTACCGGGCGGAGCCCCCGAGCCAAACAGCAGCAACCAGCACGTTGCAAAAGTCTCAATAGTAAACTGTGCCGCCGAAACATAATTTCAGCCAATCAGCGCCGTCAAATATTTTGGTCACGAGGGCGCTCACGTTGGCGCCCACGTTGCTTACGTGCGTTGACGTGAGTTGTTTTTTAGACTCGTGAGTGACCAAGGTGACGCAGTATTTAGAATGGTGTGCAGGTGGAGTCGCCGGACCTCGGTCCGCACCCAATTCCGTGCAAGAGCTACTCTCCAATCCTTTCCAAAGGAGAAGTTTGGGAGATAAATTGATACTTAAAGACCTTGGACCGGACCAACCCGATTTGTATCACAGCAAGCTCGTGAAAAAGACAAAACGTATCAACGAGGCTAGCTGGATGCAAACAGGTAAATGCTATCTTTTGTTTCCCATGCTTGCTCTTCAAACAGCCGGGGGCAGGCATATCTGTTCAGAAACTAGACAAAAGTTAAACAAGTACAAACCACAGACTGTCTGTGTCATGGAGAATACAGTCGCTGGTTTATTTATGTCTGTATAGGCCGTTGTTGTGAGTGTGGACGGTCGGAGCATATATAACGTTAGCTTAGCCAAGCTCCATTCAGAAAACAAGCATTCTAAAAGGTTTTTCGCCTGCCGTCTGTCTGCAGACTTGTCAAAACATTAATTCATGGTTTTTACTAACCGGTAACAGTATGTTGTTACGTCGGCATCATTTAGAAACGTGTATTACAATTTAATCACGCTATAATATGTTCATTTTGTTCTAGTTGTAGCTCCCGAGCCAGCGCGTCTTGTTTGAATGATGCGAGTAAACACAGCTGGCAGCCGCGGTGAAACTCGAGCGACTTGAGTGATGCGATAGGAGCGTTTAGAGCGAAGCGAATATTCGCATCGCGTCCGGTCTGAACGCAGCATTAAAGCGAGCTCCGCGCTGCACTGGAAACGCGCCATTACATCACCAGTAGTCCTCATTTAAGGGGTCATTTCTCCCAAAAAAAAAAATGTTACTCACTATATCAAAAGCCCCACCAAAAATATTTTCCACCAGCCGCCACTGCAGCTCACCTGTTAGGATCTGCAGTGCTCACAGAGAGGAGATAGTGAGATGATTAGAAAGTGTTTGGAGAAGAGAACAAAAAACTAATCTCGACTGTGGGAAGGAATACAAATCTGAAGTTGTGTTAGGACTGTGTTTGGTATCTGCAGACTGTAGACTGCCTTTTTATCTGGTCTGTGTTGTACTAAAACTATATCCTAAGTCCTGCTCTCTACAGATAACGAGCTGTGTCAAGTGTCAGAAAGCCCTGGGCTTTGTCTCTAAGGCCAGGAATATATATATTTTTCTACGGAGAAAATACAGGGGGCCTTTCTCATTTCACTAATTTCCCCTCCTCGACTCCTATCCTCGACTCCTATCCTCGACTCCTATCCTCGTGTCTTAGTCCCGCCCAGAGTTGGGTTTAACGCGTTACTGTAATAATATTACCTTTGTCGGTAACGGAGTAGTGTAACGCGTGACTTTTATAATTCAGTAATCACACTACAGTTACTAACATTGCCCCGACACGCGTTACTTCGTTACTTACTCAAATCAGTCATAATCACACTGACAGACAAGAGGGGTTTCCGCCGCAGGTTTATATGTAGCCTACGTAATCTGCGCGATTTGCGGGTCCACATCTCCGCATGCAGTGCTGCATAAACATGGCTGAGTCATCGATAACTTTCGAGGGGTGGAGGTATGCCCATTATTTTTTGTTCGTCCGAAGAATAGACAGGAATGTGACGGTGAGGTGCAAACTGTGTCCAGGCCAGAAGCTGTTATCCACTGCTGCAGGGACGTGCACAGGTACAGGCTAATGTTGCCCACGGCCTGCCCCTCTGGAGAGAGCGAGAGTTTGTTTTTATTTTTTCTGTTGTGGCCGAATCAACATGATAAGCCCACAATTAGTATTGTAGCGTCTCGCTGCGGGAAACGCACTTTGTCAGCGCTGTCATCTGCCGGTGCGTTAAGACCACCTCAGTGTCGGATTTTGGAAACTTGATTTTGAGTTGCCTCATGGCATTTAGGGTATAAGGGACAAACCAGGGGACTTTACTTCCTCTTGATACCGTCGGTTATTTACAAAAAAACACCTAAATATAGCCTACTTGTTGTTTTTGTGCTTCTGTCTTTTCATCTGTAAACTCCCTCAACGGGGCCGCTCGCTCTCTTTTGTTGATCGCCCTCTCACGGGTGAACAGTTCAATGTCCCGCTTCATTGTAGGAATTCTGCCATGTCTCTACCACTTTAGTTTGACCATCTCTGTTACTAAGTTATGGAATACTAAATAAATAAGTAATTAGATACCTTACCGTTATGCGCTCATAAAGAATGATAAGAATAATGCGTCTTGAACTGGTTTCATTAATTAGTGTCTTGACGTTTCACAGACTGTTAGCTTGTTGTGTGGCTGGTAGCCTATTTTAGAGCATATAAAAAGAAAGACTTGTGTTATGTCTTCCTTAATGCAATAGTAATTGGGGGTGCAAGTGGAGTCTCGCAGAGGCAAAACTGTGGCGCGCTTACACTGTAGGTGCGCCGCAGTCTGCGTGATCTGCCTGTAGGGAGGGGCGGGTCGGCCCTGCGAGTAAAGTAACGAGTAAAGTAACGAGTAAAGTAACGAGTTACTTTATGTAGAGAGTAACGAAGTAGTGTAATATATTGCTTTTTTTTAGTAACGACCCCATCTCTGGTCCTGCCCACAGGAGATGCGAGCGGAGGAGCCGAGGAGAGAGGAGGGGAAGCAGCAGGCGGTTAGAGAAATGAGAACTCCTCTCCTCTGAGCGGTCATTTTAAAGAGACGTCCATTAATGATGACAGGAGGCACAGCAGCCCTCTGTCTGATGGACAGATGTGTTCATGACCACT
Source organism: Gymnodraco acuticeps (assembly GCF_902827175.1). Taxonomy (NCBI): domain Eukaryota; kingdom Metazoa; phylum Chordata; class Actinopteri; order Perciformes; family Bathydraconidae; genus Gymnodraco; species Gymnodraco acuticeps. Next base: position 831,559 of record NW_022991958.1, on the reverse strand, counting down.
TATATATCAGAGACTGGATATATCCCCCCCCCCCCGTCGCATCTACGCGCACACACACACACACACACACACACACACACACACACACACACACACACACACACACACACACACACACACACACACACACACACACACAGTACCACACGCACCTACAGCTCCTAAAGCATATAATATCAGGATACAGCCGTTGTGTATTTTATTATGTGAAGCACTAAATGGTTTTAGAAAAATATCGACTCTTTGTTTGTAGATATCTACTAAACTACAGCAAATAAAGAGAGTAATGTAGGCCTGTTATACTGAGTGATATATATTATACACACTGCTCTGCTTTCTGCACGGACCTCACAGCTGTTCTCACTGTAAACATCGCATTGCGATGAAAGCAGTTAATAAAATAATATCCAGGGGATGCATGCATAGCTGTCATTGGCTGAGATCAGCCCGGCCGTGCGTCACGACCATGGTCACGACTCTTTGAAACATCACTGTTGCCGGAAATACATCCGCGGAGGATTCGTCAGTGTATCCTCGGTTATAGCTCCTCCAGACAGCCTCCTGGCATGGCACGCTGAAAACCATTTCCGGGTCACTACCGGAGGACCGAGGAGTCGAGGAGGGGAAATTAGAGGAATAAGAAAGGCCCAGACAAACAAAGCTCCCCAGCTGGAATATAGTGGTGCAGAAAGGAGTCCTCAACCCTTCTTATTATTGTTCTTTGAGGTTTGTTGGTGCTTTACTGCCACCTTCTGCCCTGGAGGGTGGAGCAGTAGATTGGTCAGAAAAAGAAAACAAAAAAGCACTAAATTCTCTTTATTACAGTTGTTCTTTAGAAAAATGGACTGAGTCCTAGACTCGGAAATTAGCCAGCATTTAAGCACTGATTGGCTCTCTGGTCTCAAAGTCGATGGTTTTTGAAAAAAATGTTGGTTAGATGCCTGAAATAAGATATGTGGTTAACACAAGCTGAAGATCTTTCACGTTTTGTTCAACAACATAAAAACATACCCCCTGCATCTATGTGTTCTAAGAACGGCAGTTTCTAACAAGTGACTAAATCAGACTACTAAACATCATCATGCTGAACATGAATCGCCTTTAGTTCAGCCTTGATGACGTGAAGTCATGTGACCGTCGTGAAGATCATTGATAGACTTACATTTTTCCTTTCTGGCAGTTGCATTCACCTGTAGCTAATATAAAGGAGGTGTTGATGTGTTAAAATTAGCCTCATCATCAAATCATCTCTTGAACATTGCCTAAATAAAGTTGGAGGAGACTGTCCCTTAACTGGTCTGTTCTTACAGTATGTTATTGCTATGGAAACACTGAATAAATAGCTTTACAAACCTGACAGTGATATTGTACATGATCCCCCAGTACTGAAGCTAAATAGGTTGACATCAGTGTAGTTGAAGCCTCATTTGTGCCCCCTGTTTTGTATCAAATTGACCATCTGTCCAGGCTGGCACTGTGGAGGCAAAGTTAGTTAGACACTGCTTTAACAGAGGCATGTTGTGGAGCTGCAGTGGTCCTCTGTTAGCAGGGGGGTGGGGGGCATGGCAGTGTTGAGGTTAATGAGGCTTTATTGATGCCAGATGCCTTTGCTAAATACAAGGCACTCTGCCAGTACCTGACACTGTAAGGAGTACTCTGACAGCTGCGACACAGCACACTACCTGTTCTTAAATCCATGGTGAATTAATATATTAAAAATAATTTAACATTTACTCAAATATGCATAACTGTGATGTTCTATCACATTGAAAAAGCCCTGTTTTTATCTACTTTGAAAAAGATGCTCTATGAGATGCTGTACCTGTCAAATTCATATTTTGTGAGATAAAAACACTTTTACCTACGTCCTGACGCTGCACCGACTGATACACAACCCATATCGTTTTAAAGCGTTGTCACTTAATCCTGACGCAGTCACACAGATCTGCGTTAATGCAGAAGGGAACATGGTTACATCTAAACTGGGATGAAGAAACGAGAGATGCCTGCAGGCCTCCAGCTCATGACACTGTGATGGAGAGTGATTGCTAACCACGACAAACTACCTCCAGTGTATTCGATCCATGGCTCATTGCCAACATATTGACGACTGACGCCTTTACAACGTTTCTCTATTGAGTCTCTCACTCTATCTCCCCTTGAGGCCTCTAATGAGGAGAGCAGAGTGCCACAGGTAGTGTAAAAGGACCTGAGTGATGGCTTCATCAGCTGCTCAGTCCTCTGCAAGGCTCTGCTCTCTGGAGGGATCACCACACAGAGATAATGTCAACAGACCACCATGACAAAGGGATTACAGGCTTCAACATGTTTTTGGAACTATTTTTGGGTCTTTATTAGAGAGATAGATTGGAAAGGTGGGAGATAGAGGGGATGTTATGTGTAAAGGGGCTGCAGGTGGGATTCCAACCTGCGTCTACCCCAGTACATGGACCAACATCTCTACCCTGTGAGCTATGTAGAGACTGGGCTTTAACCATTTTAAACATTGAAAACATTACCTTGATAAATAACCAAGCTTCTTTGATATATTTCCTACAGGAAACATTGCTTGACAATGCCCTCAGTTGATACCGTACGTTTTCGGCTAACTCTAAGAGCTGGGACAGTGTTCAGGTAGCCCTGGGTCTTGTCTCTCAGGCCACAAATATCACTTTTTTAACAGGGAACATATTGAGACAATAAAGCTCCCAAACTGAGATGGGGTGGTGCAGGAGTCCTAAACTATACGATAATAATTAATTAGCCGTTCGAGTCTGAAATGTTGCTTGCATCACAGCAGCTCCATTTGCAACATCAATGAGGACAAATATTAAGACACGACACAAGGAAAACAAACATTTACCGGAAACTTTATTTTTTTACGTGATTTTGGATAGATGCCTGAAATAAGATTTTGAGAAAAGATTTGCATTTGTTCTACTACATAAAAAAAACAACCAACTGGTGAATGACCGAAGCCTCTTTGTGTCCAAAAAACTATGGATGCTAACAAGTAGCTTCATCAAACTACTACTGCCACCTTTAGCTTAGCGGTGGTGATGTGACTGTTGGATCAAAAGTCGGACCATTCCTCGTTTGGATTACAGAATATTATTCAACACTCTCTTCAGGATAATGGTAGATGTAGTGAAAATAAAGTCCCACACTGACGGTAGCATTGGTTGGTAACATGTAATCCCCCATAAACCCCTTCTTAAATAGCCATGTGATTTCATCAGCACAACTGATAGGCAAAGTTATTTGTATCTGATTGCAATTATCAACGTGGTGAAGTCAAGGTTTTAACAAGGCAGAGAGAACAATGGCAGAGAGAAAAGAATAATAGTATTGTCAGAATGTGAGCTGCAGTTTCTGGCAGACGAGGCGCATTCCTCCAAACTTCAGGCAGGGAGTTTAAATGTGACAGAGAGTGTTTTTATTCCGCAGTCTGTCAGAGCTGCTGCTGTTTTCACATTCACACCTTCACACTATGAAAGAAGAAGGCTGGGTTTGAAGCAGAGGAAAGTCTGGCTCTGACACCTGATATATATATTTTGCTATGTATATCTCAAGTTACTGTTCACTGTTTGAAGATGCTTATAATTTCCCTGTGAATATTAGCACTGATCTTAACCATTTGAAGTGTTTTTGCTGTGAGACTTGTATATCCAAATATCTGCTTATTACCCAGTTAACATAGTCTGCAAATTCCTGTTGAATTTTTAAATTAAGAACGTTCTGTTGTGTAATTAGGCATGAGTACATTTTTCAGCTCAAAGTAATTGTAAAAAATCAAATCTGATTGGATTTAGTAGGGGCAAACAAATGTTTTGACTCTGATGGAATTATGTATGAACATTTGGTGCACACTTTTTAAATGAGCAGGACTGAAAATCACATGGATGTTTATTCTTAGATCTGTTACTTTGTAGACAAACTTCAAATCCTACCTAATTTTCTTGCAATATATTTGGCCTTGATTACTGGTCCTGTGTTTAGATAGCTGAGAGAACTAACACTGGGATGATTGATGTACACCAGTAGTGGAAAAGTATTTAGATCCTTTACCTAAGTAGAAGTACTGACAGCACACAGTTAAAACACTCTGTAAGTCAAAGTAAGTACAATGTTAACTTAACGTATTAAAACCATTTTGTAAGTAATAAATGGCAAATAATATCTCGGATACATTTAAAAAAACACCCAAAAAACTCTAATTTTTCCAAAATAAATTAGTTAATTTACTTAAATGTAAAATAATTGCCAACTTGTTATCTTCCAATCAGCTACTTGATGAATCATCTAAGCCATTTTTTTTGTATGTACTATGGACCACTTTAATTTGTAACAAAATATCATATTTTTGAAAAATGTTATGCAATAGTCTTAATTTGTAAAGAAACTGATGATATAAAAAAATCTTGAGTGCAGTAGAAATAACAGTAATTCACTTTCATTTGTTGCGACGTTAAATTAGAAAATATCATGTCAAGAAAAGTGCCTCATCATTGTAATTAAGGAAGTGACTTTTTCACCTGCAGTCAGTGGTCAGCTCTATAGAAAACCAAGACCCATCTAGTTTAAAGGTACCCTGACCAACAAATGGATTAAATGAAAGTTGCATGAAGCTATACTGACTCTTTCTCCTCTCCCCCAGGGGAAGAAACTGCCCCCCAACATCGACGAGGACGCTGAGGAAGGAGACGTGTCGGACGAGGACAGTGCTGATGAGATGGAGGACGACTGCAAGCTGATGAACGGAGATGTATGTACCTGCTCTTTCCTTTCCACACTTATCTCTACAGGCAGCTTTTTCTGTCCAACAGACCAAATGTCAAAGTGTGTATTTCCTGTTCCTTATGTTACAGAGGCCCTATTGGGTTAATGTTAATGGTCTGCTTTGATAAGGGGCGGGACATCTCTAAGCAGTTGACCAATCACATCAGAGCCGGCCTTCTAACCAATCAGAGCAGACGGGGCTCTTTTTGAACATTAAAGCATGGAGACATGTCACAGTAGAGACACTACATATTAATATGAACCTGAACGTGAGCAGAATATGGCCCCTTTAATCTAAGCTCTGGTCACTGAGTGTTTTCCTCCTGTCTCTTCTCTGCTGTTTGCTTTGTCTCTTTCTCTCTGGTTATGTGTTCTCATGTCCTGCTCTTCTCTCTTCCTGTTTGTCCTTCTCTTCTACTGTTGCTTGCTTCTTTTCAAAGTGGAAGGTACTGTATACAAAGCTCCTTCTCCTCAAACCACCTCAAAAACATCCCCAGTCATCTGCCATACCTTCTCATCATACGCTATGCTCCATCAAATGTGTCATGATTCTTTATTTGGAACCAAGCATGCACCTTTAAAGGTGACTTTTTGGTATTTATAAAAATGGAGACAGTGTTACTCATAAACACTAAATGTTTATATATATATATATATATATATATGGATCGGTTATAACTCTTTAAAACTTTAAAATGGCAGCTATAGGGAGGGCAATGTTTCAAGTAGAAAAGTCGCATAGCCTTGCTGGAAATAAAATATACACTTTTTTTTTTATCCGACCTAAAGTACAAATCTTTTTAATTTTTTGGGTAAGAATTCTGAATTGAATCTCAGAACCCCAAAACCATTTAACTTTTGGTTAGATGTCAAAACTCTTTCACATGTGGACCTTATCCATTTCAATAGAAGGCTAATGTTGTTGTATTTTTTTTTTATTCCAACTGATGAAGTTTAGATGGAAACTCTTTCTACGACTCACAGACGAGTGTTAAAATGTATTCACAAAATGACATCAGTACTGAGGCTTTAGGTGTTTGCATTTAAAAGAAAAAGTATCTAAAGCTATAATTACCTGCCAAAACAGCATTTTGTTCGGCAGTAAAAACCTCTGAAACAAATGAAAATGCTATGAAGATGAGGTGTGATATCTGATCCAATGAAGTATTGGGAAAGATTAAAGCATAGTCAATTATGCACAAAATCTGCCATCTTCCTGCATCATATCCACCTATCAGTGTGTTGACACTCTGGCCCAATTCCAATCCCCCCCCCTACACACTAATCCTCCGTTTGCGCGTTTGTGCGGAGGGTCCGCCACATTAAGTGCTGTTCCAAACCAACGAGTGTGGAGGGGGAGTGGGTTATCAAGCCCTCAGCGAGTGCAGCGAGTCTGCATCGGTGCTGACTTCCCCTGCTGCTCCACCTGACTGGACTCAACGCTGTGTGTGTCCGTCAGGAAACACGCTGTTTACAAACAGTTCCTGCTAACAGTCACTGGTAAATTGCGATGTTAACAACCTCATGATAACCTCATATTTGTTTTACTTAGGATCTGTTGCATTTTATTATAAAGTTGTGTATATTTACAGACTGTTGCAAAAACTAAGAAGCTTATAAACATCAGGTTTAAAACTAAAAGAGCTTTACAAAAAAGTAACACAATTCAAGATGTTTGGAGTTTTATTTGAGTTATACATTTAAATTTCTGTCCAAGAGAAGCTGATTTGAAACCGTTGTTACATAGAGTTACGGCATTTCCTGTTTCTGCCGGAGAGAGGGGAGGCCGTCCCAAAGCTTGCTGCTGTGTTTACTCCCTCCATCTGACAGGAGGGAGCCTCGTTGAGCTGCGAGTGTCACTCAGTCACGGAGTGGGAGTGGGTAGGGTGTGATTTGGAATTGGGCCTCTCTCATGGAGCATGCTGCTGCTGCCTGCTCTCTGCAGTGGAGACACTGCCCCCATGAGGCTGAACTCAGCATGTGCATTATATTCTCTCCAAGGCATTCAGCAGTAATCTCTCAATAAGGACATCTTTCATTGATCCATCTGTATAATGTCCTGTATGTCCCAATGCCATCCTGTCTCATGTGGAAACGCATTCATTACCCAAAGGTCCATCCATCAGTGTGGAGCTCCTGCATCATGTGACATGATGTGATGCTTCATCCCTGCACCTTCTGAATGTGTGGAGGATCCTGCATGTTCTTTTTAGTTATAGTACAAACTTTCTTTTACATTAGGATCTTAATAAAACGTATTGGGTCACTTCATCTAGATTTAATTAAATATATATTTTATTATTATTCAAATATTTGTATTGATTTTCCACATATAACAAACAGTAGCACTCAACATTAAAAAATACAGCACACACAGAAAGTATACAAAATATCAATTGACATCCAAAAGAGATACAAAATATGTATAGAAAGTAAACATACACGTCAATTATTAAATTAAAAACGACATGGTTAAATAACCAAAAGTAAAAATGAAAACATAAATTAATAAAAAACAATGTGTGGGGGGGGGGGGGGGGGGGGGGGGCTACGTTATTTCAATGTTAGAGAATTAATTCTCAAAGTAGGACAGAAATGGTTGCCAGACCTTATAGTACTTTGCGATAGAGCCCCGGGTAGTGTGCTTTAGCTGCTCAAGTATAAGATGGGACATTACTTCCTCTACCCAGCGCTTGTGAGACGGCGGTGCAGCCTTCTTCCAAGTAAAGAGTATCAGACGTCTAGCAAGTAGGGTAGAGAATGCCACAGCCTCAGCCTGATCAGTTGTTATTCGTGTCTCCTGTGTGACCACGCCAAATAATGCAGTCAATGGGTTTGCATCCACCGCCGTGTTACACATGTACGAAAAGGTTTTAAATATACCAGTCCAAAAAGGGGCCAGTTGTGGACAGAGCCAAAACATGTGACTTAGGCTGGCCGGGTCCCGACTGCACCTGATGCAGGTTGGGTCTAGACCTGGGTAAAATCTGGCCAGTTTACTTGCAGATAAATGTAACCTATGCAAAACTTTAAATTGTAGCAGGACATGTCTAATGCACATTGAGGATGAGTGGACAAACCGAATTGCTGCCTGCCAAATAATATCTGATATAGTTATTCCCAGCTCTTCCTCCCATTGCCTCATTAAGTGATTAAGCGACGGAGCAGCGACCCTCTGAATATTGTCATATAATACAGACACCAGACCCCTGTCACAGGGATCCATATTTAAACAGTCATCAATCCAGGTACTCTGTGGGGCTGCTAGAGAGAAGTGGGTCTTCACATAACTACGTATCTGCAAATATCTGAAGAAACATGACTGTGGGATATTGAAATCCTTCTTTAACTGCTCAAAAGAAAGAAAGTGTCCATTTAAAAAAAGATCTTTAACACACCTAATCCCGCTCCCATGCCATAACCGAAAAGATGGATCAGTGAGAGATGGAGAAAAATGTACATTTGCCAGAATTGGGGAAGCAATAAGTGCTTGTTTGTGTTTGAAATGAATTCTACACTGAGTCAATATCTTTAGAGAGCCTTGGATGACTGGGTTATTCGTCCAGTAGTTTTTACTCAAGGGTAGTGGAGCGCAAATTAAAGAGCAAAGTGACACTGGATTACTTGAATGCTGCTCCATTACAGACCAAACTGGGGATTCGTCCGTCACATCAACCCAAAACATCAGCTTGTGGATGTTGGCAGCCCAATAATAATACAAATAATTGGGTAAGGACAAACCACCCTCCCCCTTTGGCCTTTCCAAATACTCTTTCCTAATTGGAGGTACAGCTTTATTCCAAATAAAAGTGGAAGTGCATTTATTTAATTCCCTAAAGAAGGATTTAGGGATGAAGATTGGGATTGTCTGAAACAGAAATAAGAACCTGGGCATGATCGTCATTTGAACAGAATGAATCCTGCCAGCTAGTGACAGGGGGAGAGTCGACCATCTCTCCATCTCCAGTTTAGCCTTATCAAGCACAGTTTTCAAATGATTGTCCATCAGACCTTTGTATTTGTACGTGACACAGACACCTAGGTATGTAAAGCTGTCCTCACACATAGAGAAAGGGAAGTTCTGAAATGACATTTGACGTGCTTTATCATTTATGGGGAATAGAACACTTTTACTCAGGTTCAATTTATAGCCCGACACCCGGCCAAACTCGGCGATAAGTTCCAAGGCAATAGGTATAGTGGCATGGGGCTCCGAAAGAAAAAGAAGAAGATCATCCGCATAGAGCGACAACTTATGCAATTCTCCCCCCCTTTGCACTCCAATTAGACTAGCGGTCTCTCGTAACAGTATTGGCAGGAGCTCCATAGCAATATCGAATATCTGGGGGCTCAGTGGACAACCTTGTCGTGTCCCACGGAAAAGTGGGAAATAATGAGACATTATCCCATTAGTTCGAATTGAAGCTTTAGGCGCTGTATAAAGGATCTTGATCAGCCAACAAAAAGTAGGGCCGAAGCCGAACTTCTCGAGCGCAGTGAACAGGTAATTGTATTCAATCCTATCAAACGCCTTCTGTGCATCCAAGGATATATTAAGTTCAGGTTCGACATTGTTGGGCTGGTAGATAACATTGAACACACGGCGGAGGTTGCTTGAAAGTTGTCTACCCACAATGAAACCAGTCTGATCTGGATGTATCAATTTAGGCATGATTTTCTCAAGCCTCCCTGCTAGGACCTTGGTTATAATTTTATAGTCGCAACATAAAAGATGAATCGGGCGATATGATTCACACAACAACGGATCTTTATTCTTTTTGAGTAATAATGAGAGAGATGCCTGCGTCATAGTTGGGGGAAGAGCCTTCCTAACCAGGACCTCCTCGAATACCTTTACTAATAGCGGCAGTAGTTTAGGGGCAAACCTCTTAAAAAATTCACTTGGATAACCATCATGGTGCTTTTCCAGGCTTCATTTTTTTTAATTGCGTTGTCAATCTCTGTTAAAGTTATATTTCTCTCCAGTCCAGATTTGTCTGATTCATCCAAGGAGGGCATTTCAATTTGACTTATCTCTGGGGACTCATTGGTTTCGAGAAAGAAATCTATTTGTGTGTTTATAAAGTCAACAAAGTTTTTTTCCGCAACAGCCTAGGATTAAGGCGCCATACGCGTTGGCGGAGTGTATTTTCCGGAAAACGGAGCTTCAAAAGTACTGGCCAATGGTCTGATATGACTATACTGTTGTATTCCACCTGTGTAGTTATGGGCAATCATTTTTGGTCTATTAAAAAACAATCAATTCTAGAGTAGGTTTGGTGTACTGGGGAGAAAAAAGAGAACTGTTTGGAAGTCGGGTATTTAAATCTCCAGGGGTCAATCACTCCGTAGGCTTGAAGGAATGTATTTATGCAGCTTGCTGATTTATTAGGTGTGGTGACCTTACTGCCAGAACGATCTAGTACAGAGTCTAGGACACAATTTAGGTCCCCCCCTAATATTAATTCATGCGAGTCTAGGCCTGGCAACAGTGAGAAAAGATTCCTGAAGAAATCAACGTCATCCCAATTTGGGGCATACACATTCGCAAGCACTACTGGCTTATTGAACAGTTTACCTTGAATAATTATGTAACGACCATTGTTGTCCCTTATGGATTTTGACTCTTCAAACTGCACATCTCTGTGCAGGAGAATACCTGTGTAAATCCTGCTCTTTGAAACCTTAGCTGGTCTTTATTTAATAAATGAGTTTCCTGTAAATATGCTATTTCAGTTTTTAATTTGTTTAGATGAGAAAACACCTTGCTTCGCTTAACCGGGTGATTCAATCCCCTTACATTCCAACTCAACACGTGGTGTCCGCCCTGCCTATACCTTTATCTACAGACGCCATCGATATGGTCCTTCAAATTGCGATACTGCATTGGGGAGTCCCTGAGTTTGGTAAAAGGGTTGTAGCCGAAAAACAAACAAAAACAAAACAAAAAAGGGTGGGAAGGGGAGGATGAGCACTTACAGTATACACATACATTTCACAAACATAAAACACAATGACAACACGACAAACGTTATGCTTGTCTCCTGCACTTCCAATAAACCTCTTCTCCTAAACTGCTTACCATGCGAGCCCCCCATGAGAACTGAACAATGAACTCAATATAGCTCCTTCTCTTCAGCTGACCAGGCAATGCTGAATATAGCGACATCCTAGTTTGAAATATCAGCTAGGTAATGTAACAGCCCTGAACATGTTATGGCTCAATAAAATAAAACCTTAATGTCCCATATGGTTACACAATGATATTATTGTCCGTGGCGTGGCTTGCCTCAAATGTTTTCCCAGCAAGAACAATAAAGAAAAAATAAACGTTATCAAATGGGAAATCTTGAGAATTCTAGATATGGAGAAAAAAATATCTCCCAAACATAACCACATATTATCCGGCCGAGTTGTTTCTCGTCTCCATCTACAGCATATGGAGCTGGCATTTTAGCCCTTGGCTAATACTCACCAGAACATGTCCATTATGAAGCCTTGCGCACCACCTTGTTAAGAACGAACTCCTTTGCCAGTTTTGGATTGCTGAAACTTGCCTCGTGGCCCCCCGATGTTGTGATCATCAGTATGGCAGGGTATTTCAGGCCGTAGCGCACTCCCTCGCAGCTCCGCAGCAGCCCTCTCACCTCGGTAAAGGCTGCCCGCTGTTTACTCACCGCCTGAATAAAGTCCGGTAGAAGCCGGATCTGGTCACCGTCGGGGGTCGTCACTGATTTAATCTCTATTGCTTTCTTTCGCAGCGATTCTTTTTCGGAGAGATAGTGGAATTTCACAATAAAAGCCTGCGGTGGGAGCCCGTCTTGTGTCGCTCTGCTGCGGAGAGCGCGGTGCGCCCGGTCCAGGGTCGGGGGCTTGTCGAGACCAAGGGAAACTTTTAGCATATCAGCCACAAACTGAGATGGCTGCTTCCCATGCTCCCGTCCTTCCTTCACTCCTATAATGCGGATATTACAGCGACGTACGTGATCTTGCCTCCAAATCCTCGCAACGGTCCCTCAGTGTGGCCAGTTCTTTTTTCATATCAGTAACATCTGATGTCATGCAGGTGATTGAGTCCGAGTGGTTGCTAACCTCAACCTCCAGCTCAGATACTCGGCCCTCAGTTACTTCAATTCTTTTGTTGACTTGTTCCACCACACTTCGTAATTCCGTCCGAATCTGGGTAGTCTGTATATTGAGTTCCGCCGACTGGGCTATCGCCTTTTCTTCAATTTTCGCCACCAGGCAATAGTATGAAGCTGCGGCGTCGCAGACTGCAGTTTTTGGACCGAAGTTTCTGGACCGCAGTTAATGGACCCTTCTTCTCTTTTTTAATGGCGGATCGCAAACAGCTTTTAGTTGCATACCGCGATTTTTATATTGTCATCAATTGTCACAGTCATTATTGCATTGACACCATTTTTTACACAGATTAGACCATATTTTGACAAAATACTTTCAAAATATCACATTAAGTCCTGGAGGAACAAAACCCATGCTTTGAATTGGTATCTCAAACATTTATATTTAGAGATGTCTGCAGGACCTGGATGGAGAGCACTGCTCAGTACTCACCATCCTGAGGCTGGTCTGTAGTTTGGGGCTGTTAAAGGCCCCATGTCATGGCCATTTCTACTGATCATAATTCCATTGTTGAGGTCTACTACAATAGATTTACATTGTTCAATGTTCCAAACTCACATTGGTTTCTCATACAGCATATCTGTAAAGTATGTGTATTCACTCTCTGTCCTACACGCCTTGTTGGAGCTCCTGCCCCCCCCCACTCCCTGTGAGCCCAGTGTGCTCTGATGTGTGTTTATGTGTTACAATGGCGTTTGTTAGCAACCAGAAAATGACACCAGTAATGACAAACAGATGAGAATGCTGTGTGGGGTCTGGGTGCCGTGTTGGCGGGACGTTGCGGGGCTCGCTGCTCCGCCCTTTGAGGCTCGAGGATTATCAGAATTGGTCTTAGGAATAAGAAAAGACACTAAAGATAAAGAAAGTTAGAGGTGTCCTCCCCCCCTCAAGTCTGCTCACATCACTCATTTTAAATTGTTCTAACTTATCATCTAATTTCAGCATTATAAGACCGTCTCAATACATGCAGCTGCCCACTAAAAGCATCCTGAGTTGTAGAGGACATTTCAGACTGATCCATAACTCCCAGCAGCCCTTCTGTGATGTACTCCGGGTCAGTGTGTGTAACTGCTCCCCCCCCTCCTGCAGACTACAGCCAACAGGAAGCAGGTGGAGAACCTGGCCAAGAAGAAGCTGGACAACCTGATGAAGGAGTCCAAGATCCGAGACAGAGAAGACCCGGACAGCTTCACCATCGCAGCCCTCCCCCCCACCGGGAAGCCCGCCGACAAAACGGGTTCCAAGGTAAATTGTTCCAAAGATTTATCGTTTGTTAAAAAAAAAATTCCTTTGCTATTTACAGGAAAAGCTGCGTTTCATGAAGCATATTCAGACAGTAGTCTATTCACCAACACTGAAACACATGAGCACATACTACAGTTTAAAAAAGCAGAAAGAAAATCTGAGCTGACAGAAAATGCTCCGTTTTAGTTTAATACACACAGTTAAGCTCACACACACTATTTTATGAACATATAGGTTCACCTGCTGAATGATGTCGCCAGGGAAAGGAAAGTGTGGGGCTCTCTGCTGGAACTGCTACCTCCGCGACCCGACCACGGATAAGCGGGAGAAGATGGATGGATGGATGGAATCATGCTAGAAATCCATAGTTATTAGAAATGTAACAGTAATCTGATTTCATTTTTTTTTTTTTTTATGTAACTGGAAGGGAATACAGTTCACTTTTTTTATCCTGATAACATAATCCTCTTACATGTCATCTGTTTCTCCCAAGCCTGTTTATATAAGGCTTCATTTTCACATTCAGACGTTCTCTTCCGAGAGGTTTAGGTAGTTTCAGGTTTTATTTGTCACATTTCAGACATCACGAATGAGCAATAACTCCCAGCAGCCCTTGTGTCATACATCATTTGTCATGTTCAGGTTCCTCTGTGTAACTGTTCCTTATGTCTAGCAGAGAGTAACAGTTTCTTTAATAAGTTCTCTTACAAATCTCCAGCATGTCTCCTAACCTGTCTCTCCTCTGCTGTCAGGGTAAGAGTGAGGAGGGGACAGACACGGGGGACGAGGCAAACCCTTGCAGCAACAAGAGGACAGGACGCTCCTTCATGGGGAGTTTCTCTAAACGCAAGGTTAGCTTTTACTTTGAAGACTGTATTCCAATATCCCACGTGTGACGAGAACACAGGGCTTCCAGTTTTAACTTTAATCACACTGTAGCTTGAATTTATTTAAAAAGGGCAATGATCAGCAAGTTAAACTAAGAACACTTTGATCTGATCGGTTCTATTAAATGCAGGGCTGAAATGAAGTCGGACTGACTAACTAATGGATAATTCATGATAAATATTTAATGGACTGCTCAATAGTGGCAGTAATTGCCTTAGTTTGTGTCTTTGTGTTCTCATTAACCTCTACAAGAGATAACTTGTGTTCCAAGAAAAACAGATCAACTTTTTTATTCTAAAAGTATGATCTTATGAAGGTTGTTACTGTCTCCGGTATTCTCTGGCTCCTCACTTGTTCCCCTTCTTTTGCAGAAAAAGGTCACCAAGCTGAAGAAGACGTCGAGTTTCGAAGACACGGACACGGATCAGGAGAGTACGAGCAGCGCCTCCCGGGCCCCTCTGCACCACAACAAGTACGCTACACACACACACACACACACACATACACACACATACCATGTATATATCACTTCAGGGGACATTACATTGACTTACGCATTTCCTGGAGACTTATCCTAACCTTAACCATAACCAACACATGCCTTACCCTAACCAAGTCTTCACCCTAAAATGAATGATTCCCCTCATGGGGACCTCCATTTTGTCCCCATAAGGGAGGCGAGTCCCCACACGTGACTGTAAACAGATTTAGGTCCCCACAAGTATAGTAATGCTAGGCCACACACACACACACATATACATTCTGAACTGAGAAGCGTGATATTTATAGTTGTGGTGGAAATTCCACGCTCACCTTCTGGAAAGAAAATAAAAAATATACAAGCTTAAACCAAAGTAGTGTTATTTAATAAGGAGTTATAGCATTTAACAGAATCAATCTTATTTCCAGCTGGAAAGGGGAAGTCCTGCACTAGCAATAGCACCAAGATCTGACCACGTACAACAGAAAATACAAGTACTTTATACACTCAAAACACAAAGAAAGGGGAAGGTCTCAGCAAGGCAATATACATTACAGGAAGTGTTGGCCAGATGTTTGAAATTTGCATACATGGTCATTACAAACCTAATATCAATCCTAACAATGGTCGAAGAAACAGCCTTCTGTCTGTTCTAAGGAATTGAAAATGAAGTAGCTAGATGTGAATTCAAACCGCGGGAAAATCAAACCAGAGAAGGAAGTTATATACTTACTGTAAATGACACTTAATGATAAATGTACTACAACAATAGTGATAACACGGTTATAATATTGCGGTAATGAAAGTCTGAGAATGTGACAGCCCTACTTTACATTTCTGTGTTTACTGTAACCTTTGACTTCTTGTTAAACCTTCCAGAAAGAAGAAGACCATGAAGTTGTCCCGGGCTCTGTCTGATCTGGTGAAGTACACGTGCTCCGTGGGTCTCTACGACATCGAGGCACAACGTGAGCGCTTCTGCTAACCTGAGGCTAAGTGCTAACAGTGTGGAGCGGACATAAAACACCACTTTCTGGCAGGCTAGGGAAGTTACGGACTAAATGTAATGGGATTACTTAATCAGGATACAATACAAAAAGGTATCTTAAATCCCTTCAAGTTACATTAAGGGAACACTGACTGCAGTTGGTCATTGTCGTTATCAGACAAATGTAAAAGGAGGTTGAAAATAAATAGAAAAACAAATTATATTTACTCAAATGTTATTCTTATTTTATTCCTTTATTTATCAATGTATTCATTCATTCATTTACTCATTTATTTATATTATATTGTTTTATTCAGTCCTGTGTTTATTGACTTCTGTTGGTATTAAGTGTTTTGATCAATTACAAAGTGATGCGGTACTCGGTGTATATATGACCTGTGAAGGGGGGGTAGTATTGTTTTTATATTTGTTTTGTTTATGGTTTGTAAAGCACTTGTGTTATTTAAAAGAAGTGCTATATGAGTAAAGTTTTATTTGATGTCTCTGTGATCAGCCTCCTGTAGCTGGCAGGTGTCGTCGCTCAGTGAGACCAAAGCCCACCAGATGATGCAGCAGAAAGCCACCTCCTTCATCCACTTCAACCAGAGACAGCTGTCCCGCATCTACCCCTCCTCGTACCGCGTGGACTCCTCCAACTTCAACCCCCAGCCCTTCTGGAGCGCCGGCTGCCAGCTGGGTACGAGCTTCATCTCTGCTCTGCCACCATTATTTTCTGTCCTGCCAGTTTGTCAGGGCTGACAATAACAAGCTGAACTGCTTTGATTTCAGTCGCTCTCACTACCATCAGATGGCCGCGTCCTGCAGCTCAACAGAGCCAAGTTCTACAGCAACGGGAACTGTGGCTACATCCTGAAGCCCGCCTGCATGTGTGAAGGTCAGCAGCGACATGAGTCATTAGCAGCATTTCAGTTTTGATCTATTTAAGACCTTAGGAATACTGACATCATTAATTAACAAGTAGGTTTAGCAGCCCCACTTGTTATGTTATGTATAGGCATTAGAAAAACGTATAAAGAACAGTATTATAGTATATTTTACGTTTATGTTAATTTGGTCTTTGAATAGGAATTTCACTAAGTCTGAGGTGCATGGAAATGGGAAAAACCTCTTCACTGATGGCTTATTAATCATTTTTAATGTTGTATTATTGATTTCACGAGTAGATAGTCTCAAAATGTATGCTCTCATATGGGCATTTTATTTGCAGCTTATGTCATTTGTAACCTCTTCTATATACAGTGGGGCAAAAAAGTATTTAGTCAGCCACCAATTGTGCAAGTTCTCCCACTTAAAAAGATGAGAGGCCTGTAATTTTCATCCTAGGTACACTTCAACTATGAGAGACAGAATGGGGGGAAAGAATCCAGGAAATCACATTGTAGGATTTTTAATGAATGAATTGGTAAATTCCTCGGTAAAATAAGTATTTGGTCACCTACAAACAAACAAGATTTCTGGCTCTCACAGACCTGTAACTTCTTCTTTAAGAGCATCCTCTGTCCTCCACTCGGTTAACTGTATTAATGGCACTTGTTTTGGAACTCGTTATCAGTATAAAAGACACCTGTCCACAACCTCAAACAGTCACACTCCAAACTCCACTATGGCCAAGACCAAGAGCTGTCAAAGGACACCAGAAACAAAATTGTAGACCTGCACCAGGCTGGAAGACTGAATCTGCAATAGGTAAGCAGCTTGGTGTGAAGAAATCAACTGTGGGAGCAATTATTAGAAAATGGAAGACATACAAGACCACTGATAAACTCCCTCGATCTGGGGCTCCACGCAAGATCTCACCCCGTGGGGTCAAAATGATCACAAGAATGGTGAGCAAAAATCCCAGAACCACACAGGGGGACCTAGTCAATGACCTGCAGAGAGCTGGGACCAAAGTAACAAAGGCTACCATCAGTAACACACTACGCCGCCAGGGACTCAAATCCTGCAGTGCCAGACGTGTCCCCCTGCTTAAGCCAGTACATGTCCAGGCCCGTCTGAAGTTTGCTAGAGAGCATTTAGATGATCCAGAAGAGGATTGGGAGAATGTCATATGGTCAGATGAAACCAAAATAGAACTTTTTGGTAAAAACTCAACTAGACGTGTTTGGAGGAGAAAGAATGCTGAGTTGCATCCAAAGAACACCATACCTACTGTGAAACATGGGGGTGGAAACATCATGCTTTGGGGCTGTTTTTCTGCAAAGGGACCAGGACGACTGATCCGTGTAAAGCAGGGGTGGGGAACCTCCGGCCCCCGGGCCGTATACGGCCCGCGAGACAATTTGGTACGGCCCTCGAGGTAATTTATAAACACACGCAAAAAAGAAAAAAATTAAAGAAATCTAGACCGCAAAAAATTAAACAAGCGAGTGCCTGTTTTTCCTGGCCAAGGTCAGAGTCCTTGAACACAACACGAGCCTAACGTGTCATCACGTGGTATATGTCTCGTCTGACAGGGGTGCAGTTCTGACCGAGAGCAACAGAACGCCGCTCCACTCCGGCACTTCCAAAAATTGCAGTACCCATAAGGAGCCGTACACATGCCGCAGTTTTTGCGTGGCTGTGACTTAGTTGTAAGCCCAGTGGCGATCTGTTCATCTGACATACTGATCATACAGACAGTCAATAACTTTGTTGTTATTAGCATCTGGTTAGCTAGCTATGCTAACGAATATAAGAAGCTTTTTCTCCAACCAGTGAAGTAAAGGCACATCTTTACATGATCATTATAGTTATAAAAAAATAAGAGAATAAAGTAAACAGGTATACAATTCTATATGACAGTAAAAAAAAGTTGTAATTAATAAACAAGAATACAGTTTGAAAGGGGAGTGATTTGTAAAATATCCATAAAGAAAAATAAGTCTGCTTACAAGTTCTGTTTCATCTGGATGTTGAGAGATGTATCCATAGAGCTCCTAATTTTGCTCTCAAAGTGCACCAGATTGATGCTTTTAACTTCAACATTTAAAAAATAATCTTGCCGGGGGAGCATGCCCCCAGAGCCCCCTAAAGGAGGTTAGGTCCCCCCCCACTTAAATCATGTCCACATGGATAGGAAACTAAATACATTTGAACACATCTTGTGTCCATATCTTTCTGTTTGGGTGATCATGCCACACCGTGCACGTGAATGCATGCGCGAGTCATGGTAAAATATCTGGATTAAGAGGTTGCTTTTTCTTTGCACAGCATGAAAGAAAGGTGAAATTAATGGGCTGTGATTTTAGTATTTTTAAGCAGAGGTCAATAATTTGTACGGCCCTCGGAGGATGTTGAAAAAATTGAAATGGCCCTTGAGAGGAAAAAGGTTCCCCACCCCTGGTGTAAAGGAAAGAATGAATGGGGCCATGTATCGTGAGATTTTGAGTGACAACCTCCTTCCATCAGCAAGGGCATTGAAGATGAAACGTGGCTGGGTCTTTCAGCATGACAATGATCCCAAACACACCGCCCGGGCAACGAAGGAGTGGCTTCGTAAGAAGCATTTCAAGGTCCTGGAGTGGCCTAGCCAGTCTCCAGATCTCAACCCCATAGAAAATCTTTGGAGGGAGTTGAAAGTCCGTGTTGCCCAGCGATGTGATTTTCTGGATTTTTTTTTTCTCATTTTGTCTCTCATAGTTGAAGTGTACCTAGGATGAAAATTACAGGCCTCTCTCATCTTTTAAGTGGGAGAACTTGCACAATTGGTGGCTGACTAAATACTTTTTTGCCCCACTGTAAATGTTCTTTCGTACAGGGATTGTATTATAATAAGGGATACTGTAGCGAGCCGGTCATCAATGTAAAAACAACACCAACAGGGGGGCAGGATCCCGACACGAAGCGGAAGGATTTTCAATCTTCCTGCCAATGCTGACATTAAAGTGACCGAACTCTGCGGATTGATATGTCTGCACACACTTTAGTTCCTGCTTAGTAGCGCTCTTCTATCGAAAAAGAGCAGACCACAGAATGTTCGAATATGACAACCAATCAGCATCGAATATTCAACCAAGCTGTCATTTATAAAAGCCTCTCTACATATTTGATATTCCAATGAAACTTGCTGGATGGACTTGCTGTTTTAAATCTGATCATAAGGATCAGCAATGTAACTAGCTTTGGATGAAAATGTGTTCATTTCAGAATTTAGAGTTGAACGTTGTATGTGAAGGAAATCAAACATGTACTTTTCTGTTTCTTCCCCTCACAGGGACCTTCAACCCCAACCTGGAGGAGCCTCTGCCGGGTCAGATGAAGAAGCAGCTGGTGCTGAAGATCATCAGCGGACAGCAGCTGCCCAAACCCAAAGACTCTATGCTGGGGGACCGGGGAGAGGTAACACACAGGACCCCTCCAGGGTCTTTTTAAAGTTATTTAAATATGCAAAATACAGCTCTGAAACAAATGTAAGAGACCACTGCAGCATGATCAGTTTCTCTGGTTTTATTATTTATAGGTATATGTTTGTACGGAGCCCTGGAGGGTTCATAGAGAGAAAAATAAATAAAACGAGGCCACGCTTTATTAACTTGTGCGCACAATATACTTTCTCGCAGAGGTGGGGACTCGAGTCACATGACTTGACTCGAGTCAGACTCGAGTCGCATATTTTTTGACTTGAGACTTGCTTGACTAACATTGATAAAAGACTTGACTTGACTTTGACTTGGTATTCATGACTTGAGACTTGACTTAAGCTTGAGATAGATGACTTGAAAGGACTTGACTGTTTAAAATTAAATATTTGCATTTGTTTTTGTAGTGAGATATTACGTTTAGTTTTTTCGAAAAATGTGGTTATAGCGCCATGCGCGCAAACCTGGCAACCCACTAGATCAGTGGTTCTCAAACTTTTTTCAATAATGTACCCCCTTTGAAAAAGATATTCCGCCAAGTACCCCCTGATCAGCGCAAAAACAATTTGTTAGGGACAAAATGCCATATAAAGAGGTACAGTACAGCGCTGCACAATCAGTGTCTGATTTATTAAAACAACAACATTGTAACTGAGAAACACTTAACTGCTACATTTCAAATTTTTACAATCCATCACTAAATTCATGGCAAACCAATTTTAACATCATGCAATAAAACTAAGATGACATTAGTTGCATTGAACTGATCGTTTTAATAAGTTGTATTTACAATGTAGTGAAACATGGGCTTGTGCTTCACTGAGGAACTTTGTCATTCTGACAAGGAGGCAAACTGCAGTTATTATACGCGTTTTGAAATATGTGTAACTCTGTTCATATAATACCCACACTGCTCAAACTTCGTTACTTTTCCTAAAATTTGTATATTTATCTATTTTGGGGCGTGGGGAATGAAGAGAAAAAAAAGATATGAGCATGGGATTTTGACTCCTCATATAAAAATATGCATAATGCTGCGCTATACTTTGCGGCCACACGCCATTGCCAAGCAACGCTTATTGTTTAGGTGTCCTTTGATAAGCAGGCAGTCAAATAATTGACTAGTACTAGCGAGATCTGATAGATTTGGACAAAAACGCGAGTGAAGTCTAACCGGACGCGAGCGAGAGATCAGATCAGATCAGCTGCTGCTGACGGAGAACACGCAGCTCTGCATGACGGACCGGTGAGCGGACCAAAATACACTAAGAGTAAGACCTAACACACTTAGCTAGTTTATCTACTCTGGAACTAGCTAAACTAGTTATACATATATGTATTCTTTACTGTCGGGTCACTTATTACAGGTTCAGCGAGCTGCACG
>NW_022991958.1:74334-111834 GCF_902827175.1 Gymnodraco acuticeps | reverse complement strand
GTATCAGCTGTCTCTGGACTCTGTCAGCTGTCCGTCTTTCTCTCTGCCTTTACATATCCTTTAACCTCTGTTGCTCAAGTGCCATTTGTCCTGTCTGTCCCTGTCAATTTAAACCCCAAACTGTGACAAATACCTTGCAGCTAATATTAGTTTTATATATTATGATTATATTCCATTTAAGCCAGACGTATCGTTAACCGAATATTTTCCGTCTATGACGGATTTTTTTAACAATGACGGAAAAATCTGAAAGCAGTCCGTCATTTTGACAGATTAGAACAAACTCGGAACAGCGCCAAAGTTTCCCCGCAGCGAGGCTCCGGTGTTATGCCGTGTTATGTATTCCCGCCAAAAAGGAAATGATACCGTTTCCAAACCTAACTGTGCCGTACAAATCATTGAAATGTCTGCGAGTTTTGGCTTTACGCTGTGCGCACTCCCGCGAGGTGCAGTGGGCATGCATAAGACTAACAGTTGACGATTGTGCCCCCCCCCCTCCTGATTTTGATGGAAATGTTACGATCCTGTCCGACCAAATGACGGGCAGCGAAAAAGTCTAGCGCAACCTCTGATTTAAGCATACATCAAATGCTCCTCAATAATCCAAGGTTTTCTCTCTTGTAAAGACGCTGCCTTCCTCCTCTTATTGCTGTCCTTTGCAACCGTGACACTGTTACATAATTGCATTTGGTAAACTATGTGACACCTCCCCCCTTCCCTCCCTCCGCAAGACTCCCTCCAATCTCACATCGCACTCATCGTTCTGTCTGAGGCAGAGGAGACGAGATTCCCTGGAAAGACTTTTGCTTGAATGCTGAGAAACTCCAGATAAAGTGGCCTGGCTGTAATCTCCAGTTAAGCACAATAGTGCACAATGACTTGAACTGCGCGTACGTGTGTTTGTGTGAAGCTTGTTGTTTTCGGCTTGGGACTCGGCTGGCCTTTGGCTGTGAGTACAAACGCTAATGCCTATGTCCGTGACACAATTCAGCACTTTGCATCATTGGATAGAAGCGCCTCACCAACCAAGATGTCCCACTTGAAGACCGGGTGGATTCAATAAGATACAATACAGTTTTCTTGAGGGCCAGAATCTAAAAGCTATTGGGGGGACGGCCAGCTTAGTTTAGAATTTACATTCCATTGTGGCGCTGCGGAAAGGGTTGTTATTCATGTACATTTTTCGACACTTGCAATGTGCAGCGTTAGCGCAGGCCAATGGCATAATAGCTTGTGAGTGACCTTGATTAGTCCTCTTTAGCCCCTAGGCAGTGGATTTAAGTTGGTCGGTAGAGACATTACATTACAGGTCCCTTGTTGGACGCTTTTATCCAAAGAGACTATACATTCAGTACTGTGGACAATCCCAACAGGAGCAAAGTCTCTTGCCCAGGGACACAACGACATGCTGACTGCAGCGGGGATTGAACCAGTGCTCCACTGATCCGGAGACCCCACTGAGTCACATCCTCCCAACATGTCCGATGCAGCCACTCTTGGCTCTATTACTACCACTGTACCCTCAGGCAAACTGTTTTTTAGGCCTTTCTTAAAAGCTGTTCCAAACCCCTTTTGTTTAGTTCAACATACTTTTTTTTAACAGTGGCGCCAAAAATTCAAGCTATGGGGGCAGATTCTCCAGTGGGAAATCTCGAAAGGTCCCGAAAAGCGAGGAAAGTTGGAGAGCAGAAAGACAAAACATCTGTCTTTCTCTTAGAGGACAAGGGAAATCAAAGTGTTCACAATATGCCATTTGGAACTGGCAGACCCGGAGATTTTCCACAAGCTGTGCTTCCCTGAGAGGTCTCCCTATTTCCTCTCTACCACTCTCCCAAACTCTCTTTTCTCTTCACAGTACAGTCTCATCCCTGTGTCTTTCCCATGACAACACATGAAAAAGCCTGACATATACACTGACCAAAACAAAATATTGAGAGAGGGGAAAGACAATGGGTTTTATGAAGCTGATGTGTATGATGAAACAAAAAGAAAGGAAATGGCCATTTCCTCCACTTCCCCTTTCCTTATTCATTTTCCTGTCAAGGGGACATGAGACAACAGTTCCATTAGAGGAAGTAGAAAAGTAGGAGGATAAGTCAAAACAAAGGCAGAAAATATCACAACGCAAATGAAAAAGGGCGAAGGGAAAATAAATGCACAAGGAAAAAAAAAAATGTATCAAGAGCTGAGGCAGGCAGGAAGCAGCCTTTGGGCCTAAGAGCGGATAAATCACAACTGTCTTCAGCTCGACTTCTACTGCCACAAACAAGGGCCACACTCTCCCCATCTTCTCTACGACCATTAATAATATAAATGTACATTTACATTACAGTTTGAACATCACAAAGACCACATAAATACAAGTTGACCTGCATGGAGCAGCAAAAAATGTAAGCGGTAAGCATGCTCACGACAGCAGATAAGCCCATTGGACTGCAAATAGATGTAGTGAATTAGAAGGAAGCTGAGGTGCTAATGACCCAGGACTAATAAGGGCACTTAGTCAATTAGTGTGAGTATCATCCCTCAACTGGCTCCATCCCTCCATTTGTTTTATGTTCAGCCCATGCAAAGCCAATAGCTCTTAGTTATTTAACTAGATTAGTCATCAAGAATGCACAGTGTGTAGAACTTTGTTCCAGCGATAAAGAATGAACTGAGTGTGTGATCGTATCACTAAAGCTGCCATCACAATGCAATCATTCCATATTTGTCACTGTGTTGGCATATAACCACATGCACTGAACATAGGTGTGTGCAACTACAGAAAGCTGCAAAAGAGAATTGGTGTGTGTGTGACAAAGTCCCCCAATGTGGTCTGACACAATCCCTCCCAGGCACTTGGGGGGGCTTAAGTATGCAACCCAACACTGTAGAGTCTGCACCGTCCATAGTGAGCAGGGACTCCAATCGATTTCACTGCGTAGATTAGATTTGGGGAGTGCACTAGGATGGAGCTGATGGTGATTTGAGTGGAGGGGGGGGGCAATCATCAGGCGCCTAGTTGGTCTTCTGGAGTCTGCTGGAGCCAACGCTAACACGCTCACACACAAAGGCCGTGGGGGGGTGATATCCAGGCTGGCTGGTGGTGCAGTTAGGCAGCTGTTAGCGTTTCAGAAAAAATTAGCACCAGGTTCAACTGTAAACAATGAGCTCATTCTCTCTGCTAGCGCTGCGCAACACACCACATCTGTTTTGGAACAAGCAGTCTTATTCAAGGCCCACACTGAGGTAATACATACCCCCTTGTAAAATCAAACTTGGTAAAGCACTGGACAGGACCTGAAACTCATGTAGTGCCCTGCAACGCTTTGAATGATGTTTTAAATCTGCTTAACTAGCATTTACACTTCTTATTATTAATAAAGAGTATGTGTGGAATGACTTCCTGTTTACTTTGAGGATGATTGGACTGTAGGCTCACTCAACTTCAGAAAAACAAACCTTTCAACCTATAGATACTTTGTGTAGAAAGCTGATTTTACGTTCACTGTATGAGTATATAAAATAACTCAGCTTTCACTAGAGTACCAAGCCTTAGTATGACAAGGCCTTGGAGGGAGACAGTGGGTGAGTCAGAGGCAACAGGCACATATAGCTAGCTACTGTATATAGGTCAACCTTAAAGTCTCCTATGGCTGTACAGAGCATGTGTGGAGCATGCAGTGAAGACAGCTGCAGCAACCACTGGGCATGAACGAGGGCTAATCCAGACAGTAGTAAAGACAGGAAATGTGGTTGTTAAATGTGTCTTACTTTGCAACAATGTGGGTCTATAAATATGTTTTGTCTTGAGTGTATAACTTTGAACTTTTAAATTAAAACAACAGAAGAAGAAAAGAGAATGAGGAGCCCGGAGATAGAAAATGAGTGTCAAGTCTATTCATTTTCTTTTTGTATACAGTTCTTAGCTATGTGGTCCTGTGTGTGGCTGGCAAGAGGGTCAAACAGACAGAGTAGCAGGTGGCACTCAGGTGGGTGCTGCCGGGTTGGTGGGAGAGGGTGGGTGGGCGCTGCCCTTTTCCTGATCCACAAGCCATCTGCCTCAACCGGCAGTGACAGCGACCCAGTGACGAAGAGGAAGCAGAGAGCTGGAGGAAGAACACTGAACTGCCATGTTAGAAACCTACAGATTGTTTGCTCATTTTCACCACCATCCTCCTCCACCTTGTTCTTACTGCACAAACCCCTCTGACAGTCTAGGCTACAGTTCCCACAGTATGGTTATATTAGTGCCAGAAGGGCCTGTATCAATGGTGAAAATAACGCTTGACTTGAGTTTCAACTTACACAAACCTACATCTGTATGTCCTACATCCGTGTTGCAGCATGGGGTTAAGAAGAGGGATTGGTCTCCATAGAGACTTGATGTCACACTCTGGCAATTTCATTTGGCAAACCAATTTATGGAATAGTTAATTGCAACACTGCTCTATTTAACAGTCAAATGAGCTCTGGAAGATGTCCTCGGTCTTGCGACCTTAGAAATGTCATATTTTAATCAGAGCTATAGTCTACTGTGTGCACTGTCCTGTTGGATACTATAGAGCTGTGTTTTGTGTCGAGTTTGGATAAACCTATTTTTTTCTGCGTGCCCACTTCTGCAGCTTCACAACTTCTGCATCAAACAGGATCAATAAGGGGTCAAGATGTCTACAATCTGCTGGCGGCTCATGTTTATGAGGGTCTGCTACACCTGGCTTTTTAATTATAAAAAGGGGAGACTGGCAGAAATAAAATGAGGGCTTGTTGCGGTGCTTAAATCCGTCTCAGCTTTCTCTATCTTCCTCCCATCGGAACGAGAGGGGGGAAAAAGTCGTATGAGCTATTTACGAGGAAGGTCACACTGAGAGGGCATGGCAAGGAGCCAGCCGTCTCTCTACTTCTCCTCCTCCCTCCCATGTCTCTTTTGTATCCTCTCCACTCTGCTTCTCCTCTTGTAACTCTTGCAATGTTCAAATTGTCACTTTTATTTTGGGATCGAACCTGAAATAAATTGATATTGCGCAGCATAATTCATGAATTTCCAATGTGGCAATCATCATAAGTCATAAATAAAAAACTTGTAATTGGAACAGCACAAGTTGATATTCTAGATATACCTATACTTTCGTCAACAAGGTTGCAAAGTGCTTTAGAGGAAAATACAGCAGGTAAAAAAACTAAATATTACAATTAAAAATAATAAAAGTAAAAATATAGAAAATAGCAAGAGAGCATTATAAAACCCAGCAACGTATTAAATATTCATAACACTTTCCTATAAAGGAATGTTTAAGGGGATTTAAAGACACTAATGATGTTGGCTGTTTGATCTCGATGAGCAGGATGTGTTACAGTCTGGGGGCTCAAACAGCATTACAGGCCGGGATCAAGGAACAACCATCATTGAACTCATGTGTTCGTATGTTGAGCATCAAAACAGATCTACAATAGTATCACACCAATATATCCAGCAACCTGCTCCTTATTTGTAATCAGGGGGAAAGGTCTTTGTTAGCCAAGTTGGTAGAGTTTGTTGGCTCAGAATTCATTTATGTTACATTTCTATGCATTTGACATAATAGAGGACGTTAATACAGTTATCTAGGCTTCTGGAGGTACTGGACTGGAGATTTACGGCCCGTCCACACAGCGGCGTGCGTTGACGCTTGCCGGCGGGCGTGTCTGACACTCGACCAACAACCAATCACATGAATCTCCCGCCCCAGACACATAAGCACGCAGTTTGATTGGCTAGAGCTTGTACTGGCATATGATTCGATTGGCTGACGCCTCCGTCGAGGCGTCAAAAGTTGAACATTGCTCAACTTTTGAAGCGAGCAACGCCAGCAACGCTCCACGTCGCTTCCCAAAATGCAGTTCGGCTAAAAGTGACGTCACCCCATTCAAAGTGAATGGGCAGAAGCGTTGTAAGCTTCAACGCACGCCGCTGTGTGGACGGGCCGTAACTTATAGCTGTGGGTAATATGCATTACAGTGGAGGGAGACACTATGCTTTTTGAGGGATCTGGCTGATAGGAAGCATGAAGAAAACAACAATGGCCCACAAATGGAGCCTTGAGGAACCTCTAAATTAGAATGATTTGAAGAACAATTATAGAGCTATTAGAGTGGTATGAAAAAATAAATAAATAAGAAGCCACCACCACACATAACATCTAAACATACGATATCAAATTCACCATATAATAATAATAATAATATAATATAAGGTAGAAAACCCTGACTCGAGCACTTCAACTAACTGATCGTTAAAGATCAACTGGAAATCGTTTTTGGCCTTGATCCAATAGTAACCTATGGAAAGCTTGTTCAAAATCAATTGCACAAATACATTTTCAAGCAAAACAGCCAAAACTAAATAGACGCAAGAACCTGGGGCCCCTGTCTATACACCCACTCAACCAGATCAACCTTGTTTCTGACTCGCTTCCAAATGAAATGAATTGTATAATCAAATCTGGACGAACAGACCATTTAAAGTTGTCACGTTGAATATTGATACAAGTATTAATCCACAGTTGAACTTCCACCCTGATGTGTTCTTTCCCTTGTACCTCCAGCCCCAGCAGCACCCATCCCTACTCGCCCCAACTCACACACTCGAAAAACTCAAGAGAGCACTCCATCAGGAACAGGCAGCCGCAGAGCAGAAGAGGGTTAGATTAGGTGTGACAACAAGGAAAAAGCTCTGTGGCATCGCTGGCAGAGTGGGCGAGCGAGAGCACCTAGTGGAAGGCTGTCCCTTTGATGTTTAATTTAGAGAGAGGAGAGGGAGGGGGAGGCTGAAAGGATGGGGAGGGGATGGAGGGAGAGATGGTGGTAGTGTGCTGAAACTCCACTGTTTTCCATCAAAGGCTCTGGGTTTCCTCTCCTTTTCACCAACAATGCTAAAGGAGAGTACGTGCTGGAATACAGCAGTGGAGAGAAGAGGCAAGGGGGCTGTAATGAGGAAAGAGGAGAGGAGCATGGGAGGAAGAGCAGGAAGAAAGTGAAAAGAGGTTCTTGAAGGAAGTTGTGGTGGAGAATTGAACCCTTTTTCTCAACCGTGTCCTCTCTTGTCCTTTCTTCCTCTGGTTTCCCCTCTATCATTTATCTGTCCTCCTTCTCCCCCATCCCTCACTCTTACTCTTTCCCTTCTCCTCCCCCACTCCATCTCTCCTTCCCCTCTCCTCTGCTTGGGAGTCCTTCCTCCTCCTTTCTGCTCACTGAGTGAAAAGTGGAGCTGTGTGCCAGGCGGAGGAAGCAATTAAAAATTTATGGAAGCTGAGTGATAGAGAAACCTGCAAGGGCGTGCCACCCGCCACACACACACACACACACACACACACACACACACACACACACACACACACACACACACACACACACACACACACACACAGACAGACAAAGATTCCGTCCTCTTTTCCTGTGCTTTCAGTCTCTCTCTTCCTCAGTTTCTTTTCACCTCTCTCAGTGTGCCAGCCGTGGCGGGGTGAGATGGAAGCAGGAACACAGCGGAGGCCAAACCCGGACACACACTGTCTGAAGGAGAATGCAGTATGCATTCTTTAAAGAATTTGATCAAAAGTGACAAGAAGTTTCATATAATGTCTGATTTTGTCCTGACACATGTGGCCAGCTTTTGGTTTGTGTTTTCAAAGTATTTTTTGCACTAATCTTAACGTGTAGACAAAACAAAATCAACTGCGCTGCTACAAACAAAATGGTGGGTTTGCAGTCAAAACATTGTGTTGCATCTGGTTTGGATCTTGGATTGCCGACTTGAACTTTGAACATGAACCGCTCCTTAAAACACAACGCTGCCCAGTTGGCCTGCAGCTGCTCCACAGTTTCTTAGGATTGGCTGCCTTTTAGCATGTCATTGGGTGTGTTTCTTACATAGTCAACAAATACTTCTGGACCCACAGCAACGTACAGGCTTCATCTGGTACCGACGCAATATTTGAAATGACAGTGAGTATGCTGGAAATTACGCACAGCACAAAATTGAATATTGGACTTCATTTGAATATCGTCTTAACTTTACCATGAGAAGGCACCAATATACTAGCCTCAGACCCAGAGAGCTGATTGGCCTATAGCTCTGTAGAAGGCATTGAGATTGCAGGTAACAAATCATGCCAACCCAAGAAGTGTAATTGAATGTTAAGGCATCATCCTTTTCCATCATCCATTTCCTGCAGTAAATGCAATTTAAGTGTGCCAGTTAAGTTACTCAAATAGCAATTTCATTGATCTTAAGATATTTGTTAGGGTTTTTGTGTATGACGTTATACTGTAGTCGTGTCAACTTTAGTAACTGTTTGTTACCAGCCATTCCTGCTTCAGAGTTTCACTGTTCTATGACAGGGTTGCTGTCCAATACTTGTTAGTTGGGACGCTCAAAGATTACATGAACATCAATAGCGCTGAGCTGGTTGTCATTCTCAATGGAAATGGTCCCTCTTTCTCGTCCTGTTAGGCGTCAGCGAAGGACATGACCTTTAACCTCTGTCCTGTGACACCCCACCCCCCGTCATCCAAACACACACGCTGGAAGCCCTCAGGGTGCAGCTATCAGAGCACATTTGCATAGCATTTGCAGAGGAGAATGTAGACCACACCATGCCACACACACATAGAGCCACCCTGAACCTTGACCTCCTCCCCTCACCCCGACGCCCCCCATGTCCCACAGAGGAGTTGAGGCATTATTCCCCAGAGGTGGACGGCTGGCCTTTGTTCTCAGAGGAGCTGGACATCCACCTATTTTTGGTGCAGGATTTTAGCTTAAAGAAGTCTGTACAACATTCTTGCTCTGTCAAAATAACACACAGAGGAGGTGACTTCAGCAACCTCCTCCCACAGATCAGAAAATCCACTGCAGTAGAAGAGCAGCATTAGTTTTTCCTCTCATTGTAGGTATCTGAATTTAAGTCAACCAAACATTAACACATCCACTGTACACTTATACAAGACACTTCACTGATTCTGAACTTCAAGATCAGTCATGAGCCGTACTAATGTCTGCTGGATTTAAATAATTGCAGTTGAGTTAACAGATTCTTAATTCATATGCATCACGTGAAGGCAACGGCACAAGGTTTGAGTCCGGTAAGCCTTCTGGTTTCAGTTGTTATCCAAGTAGTATTGACCAATCAGGTCTGAGCAGGCTTTAGTTTGCTGCATGTAAACACTCCCTGTAAAGGGGCCGAACCAATTATTGAATATAAAAATGGTTGGAAGAGAATTGCGCTTATGTATCAGCTTTAACTGAGCCTGTTAGCTGACTACTTGTTGGATTTGAATAGTTGGAAAGCATTGTGTACAGTGTTTACAGAACTCTGCAAAGCTCTGTGGCTTTGAACAGCAGGTGGATTCAAACTGAAAGTTGTAAAAAAAAGTTGCAAGACATGGGGTTTCACTGTGCACACAGTTAAAAGCAGTAGCATGCACTGCTGCTACGTGGAAGATAGCACAAGCATGTGGTTACAACCTACTCCATCTCACTGAGGCCTGTGGTGGGCGGCCATTTTGGTTAGACCCAAGTTGGTCTGTGCTGGGGGTTTCAGTACCGCACCCTTCCTCCCCAAGCAGCAGCTCCTCCTCCCTACAGCTACCAGAGAGTTTACAACGTCTGAACGCAGGGCGCATGTGGGCGAGCGTAGCTCCTGTGGCCGCCGTGAATGTACAGTTCTACAGCTGGTGTCACATGACTAACCCAGACTGACTGTGCTTTACGGCAGCTCCAATGGAGGATATCATGTGAAAGGCAGCAGTGTTTCTGCAGGCCTTGTGCAGTGTGTTATCAAGGTGAACATAGACAGCCGCTGCTACATCTGACATGGTGTTGTGACTGCAGCTATGGAAACAACAGAGAGTAGGGCCCTAACAAAACGTAGGAAGAAGAACAGACACTTACCTATAGATGAAACAGGAGCAGGAGGCAACCGCAGACATGCAAGAGAAGAAAGAAAGAGAAAAGTTAGGCAAATCACCTTCAGGCATTCAGCACAAAATCATAGAACACTAATTGCACAATAAAACCTAGCTTCACAAATTGGTCATTAAGGGGCTCCAGCAACATGAGGAATAGCTTCATTTTACTTTAATTGAAATGCTCCCCGTTAGAGCATGTGTAAGACGTACTGCTCATACCATTAGTTTCACTCTCATCATTTCCCCACAGAAAGTTGAGACTCGTAACATATTGGGCCTCTTCAGGGCTGGGGCCCCAATGTGTGACTGCTAAGACATTCAGGGCATGGAAATCCATAATACCATAATGTACTATGTTATGGGTTTTCTGTGTTCTGGTGACGGAGCTGCTTTATTTGAGTTCCTGTTGATCGGTGCACAATGTGAACACACTTTCTCTCATTCCTCTCTTGTATTCCACCATCTCAAGATGGGCGGCTGCCTCTCCCAGCAGTGGATTTATATTTTCCCTGCACTTGGCTTAAGTGACACAGCAGAGGGGGCCAGTGAAATTCCAGACAGCCTCATTAAAGCGCAGTAATTGCTTTGAGAACAGCAGCTCATAAAAAGGCCCCACTGCCCCATCTCTTCCTATAAAAGGCAAGGAGGTAGAGGGGTATAGAGGTGCAGCACAAGGGGGGACCCCAACTGTGGATGTGTTG
Source organism: Gymnodraco acuticeps (assembly GCF_902827175.1). Taxonomy (NCBI): domain Eukaryota; kingdom Metazoa; phylum Chordata; class Actinopteri; order Perciformes; family Bathydraconidae; genus Gymnodraco; species Gymnodraco acuticeps. Next base: position 101,206 of record NW_022991958.1, on the reverse strand, counting down.
GTGGAGGGGATGGGGGTGTGTGTTTCAGGCAATGATGTCTCAAATGACCTTCCCTCCGTCTTTTAATGCCACAACATGCTGAGGTCTGAGCCTTTCATCGTTAAAGATCAACTGGAAATTGACCATTATGGCCGGTCTGATCAATCACGTGTCATGTTTGGGAAGCCCTTATGTTAAGAAATATCAGAATGGGTTTCCGTGTCACCAGGCTTGGGAGTAATGGGTTACATGTAACGGGATTAGGTCATCAGGAAACCAACAAAAAGGTTACCGTATTCCCTCATTTACATAAAATAAAGTAATCAGATTACTGGGATATTTTTAAAAAGGGGATTACTAGCAGGATTACAATGGAACAACACATTTAAAATAAAGATAGATATAACATGTAGCCTGCATTTTCATTTTGGAACTTCCATTCGTTGATTAAAACAAAAAGCAATTTCAAACTTTACTATTCTGTAGGCATGTACTATAATTTAAGAGGACACATCTTTTATCCTACATAATGTTTGTTTCGTTTTTTCTAAGGTTACATTGTTCTGTTGTCTTAAATAATACATACTATGTATTTGCATTTTATTTCATATTGAGGTAATCCAAAGGTAATGAAAGTAATCAGGTTACATCGCTGTTAAATTGTGATACTTAGATTAGGTTACTGATGACATTTTGTTTACAGGTAACTAGTAAGTGTAACGGAATACATTTTCTTTTCCCAACCTTTCTTAACACACATATACCCACACTCATGATTATTCATGCGTACACCATGCAGGCGTCCAAACAGATTAGCTGCTAACACACACACACATACTGTACATACTGTACATACACACACACACACACACACACACACACACACACACACACACACACACACACACACACACACACACACACACACACACACACACACCACTAAATGTGCCATGACTTCATCTTCTCTGCAGAGAGGTGGTGACCCCCCCGGCACAATATTCCCCACTTCTTTCTCTCATATTTTCTGGATTCTGTCTGGCAGAGCCCCGCTGACATCGCTCTCTCAGCACATAGCCAGAGGCCTGTAGGCAGAGAGAAGTCTTCTCCTTCATTGCACCACCTAATGAGGTAATAAGGGTGAAGCTTCACCAAATGTGTTTGTTTTTCACACACGGGCCCTGCTGAATGTCTCCTCCTGCAACCCCACAGTTTGCATAATGATGCTCCTCCTATGCTAACGACGAGGCCATGTCAAAGTTATGTCAGCAACTTTTAGCAAATCCTATTTTCCTCTTGAAGTTATTTAAAGTCTTGTTAAGTCGTGTGTGTGTGTGTGTGTGTGTGTGTGTGTGTGTGTGTGTAGTGTGTGTGTGTGTGTGTGTGTGTGTGTGTGTGTGTGTGTGTGTGTGTGTGTGTGTGTGTGTGTGTGTGTGTGTGTGTGTGTGTGTGTGTGTGTGTGTGTGTGTGTGTGTGTGTGTGTGTGTGTGTGTGTGTGTGTGAAAAGAGTTCTGTGGGTAGCTGGTGGGGATGTTTGCTTTTCTTGAGGAGTGGGGATGCAATATTATGTTGATGACAACCATTGTTCATCAACATAATTGTTCTTAAATTAATGTATTTATCATTTTTTCATATATATTTTTTATGTATGTTCATTTTATTTTATTTTATCAATTTTGAGGGAGGAAGTGAAATTTGATGACATTTGTTAAGAATGTCGTGTATTCAAACCCCTCATTCAGAAGGGAAAAAGTGATTTTACGTCATTATACCTTCTTTTGCTGTGAGTCAAAATGCAATGACCGCAAGACTGCAATTCATCAACTTTGATTGAATGTGTTTACAGAAACAAACAATAGCACACTGAGGGTCGTTCAAATTTTGAGGTGAAAAAAATCCCACAGTAGGTTTCAATTTCATGGTGATTAATCACTTATGAAGATTCTCCTCCCCCCCCCACTCCCCCCACCAGAGCTGATGCTCATAACAGGATTGGTCTGGCTAATGTCTCTCCACTTAACACATTTCAAGCCACAGCTAAAAGCGCCATGTTTTCATCTGAAAAGGCAGATGACTCGCAAAGACAAAAGACAGATGATAGTTCTTGACTTTCTCCTCTCTCGATGGGGGGTTGCAGGGTTTGGCCTCCCCCTCATTTACTTAGCTTTCCTCTACACACTGGGTAGTCAGAGCGGCTAGCAGGGGGTCCCCACTTTCTCTCCAACTAAAGGGATTAGCTGTAATTGGGACAAAAGTAGTGTCCTTAAGCTTTTTCTTCTCCCTGGGCCTCCCTCTTTAGCAGCTAACTACTGTCAGCGCCTCTGCCCGCATTTATCAGTTCTGACTCGTCACATTTGTTCTGCCGGGACCACTTTTGAATTTCAGTTGCAAAACAGAAATGATCTCCAAGAAGCTCGTATTAAGAGACTGGGGTTTTGAGGTTAAGAATACATGCTGGACTGTGGAAGCATTTCAATGATCTGTAACCTTTCCACTCCCGGCTGTTTTTTTCTGCCTTGTCTAGTTCTGGTGGCGCTGAGAATGCTCACATGTTTCCTTTCTCACTCTCTTATCTGACATGTCTGCGGGGCCTCGCCGCCGAGCAGAGTGATGTCACTGAGGGTGTCGTAGAAGGCTGTGGAAGCGTCAGAAAAGCAGGAGATGCGAGTTAGCGACTGTTTCTGCATGTTATCTATTTCAAGTCCCATAAAGCTTCACTGTAGTCAGCTGTTTTGAAACTGGATGCGTATTGAATACTGCAGCAACATCCTCCATGTAACCTTCAGCAAGCTGCAAGGAATCAATAAATGATGAAGAAGTGCTGGCCATTTGGCAGGTTACTAGATTTGTCATGATGACAACCCACTGACACAGTTGTTACAGGTCTTAAAGCTCCTTGCTGCAATACCATAACCCCCATCATATGAACAGAAAGAAAAAGGTGCAATTGAGACTAAACCCAACAGCAAATCTTCTGACCTTATCCTGCTCTAATGACGGATTAGAGTGCAGTCTTAAAGTGAGGAGCAATGGGCAAAACAGAAGACCCACCTAACCTCACCCCCAGAGAGCCCCATTAAACAGTACAAAAGTCAGGCTTACTGGGCTGACTTTATGGCTACCAGATGGTATGAGAGGGGCCTATGCTGCCGGTGAACTAGCCTCCACCCCTGTAAAACAGTGACCAGTTGACCCTGGAGCCATATAAACCTGGCGTCTAAGACAACAAGGCTCCAACCAACGAGATGCGTCACTCCGGTCAAGTCACCTGAGGAGGCCGGACTGTTGTTTAAACTTGCCCCCCACCTCTCTACAGAGGTCATATTATGTGGGTGAAAGAGGCTGCTCATCTATTCATAAGAACAAACCAGGCTAAACATTACATTATCAATAAATAATCATGTACTCTTAGAATTTGTTGGTGTAGCAAGTGTGAAATATTTCCAAACAGTGGACATGTTTGTTGTTAGCTTCCACAGCTATGCGTTTCTTGAGGTACTGCTGGCAAAAGACACGTGAAATCAGACGTAACCATAGAATTGAATTAAATAGATCAGCCCAATTGTCACCAATACTGAATCCAGACATCAGTTTTGGCCCAATATCTGATTTTAGCATCGCTGCATAACTTCCTACTCTATTGTCAAGTAGCCCATATCACCCTGTAGTTATATTGAACAATAAAGTGGGGTTTGCACCTATCTAGGGGCTCTAATCACACCAACTGATACAAATGTGTATTTGACACAGACTTGCCTCTGAAGGCTCAGTCCGAGGTGTCGCAGAAGGTTCACGACCCTTCTTGACCTCACCACGGAGCAGCCAAAGCCACCTCTTGACTGACTTTATGGTCTGGCCCACTGTAAAAATAGAACAAAAAGGAAAGGGGGTGGTGCTAGGGGTGATTGCGTCTGGCCTTTAGAAATGCAGGCTCACTCTACAAACACTATCTTGAGAAGTAATCAAGGGAGGGACACTTAAAGGCTTAATTACGCCAAATGTCCTTTAATGACCAGAAGTCACAGCCCTTCTTTACGTCCTCACTTTTAACGGCCAGAGAGCCCAGGAGAGGTCAGGGAGGGGTCAGGTTGAATAACAGGCCAACAGAAAGTTTGGGATGCATCCACAGCGACTAGCAGCGATACTGCCCACTTGAATAGGGCTGGGAGGTGGAATCTGAGGACCTTAGAAAGAAGCTGTTGTGGCTTCTGGGGAGAGGAGGTGTGGAGGCTACAATATTCAAGGCCAAGGGTACATCAAGGGAAACAACTAATAGCAGTGTGTACAAAATGGACTCCATTGAAGAGTGAGCAAATGAGGACATTGTGGTGAGAGGGTTGTGTCAGGCCCTGCTGTTGGGTAAGAGATGTTCTGGCTACATTGGGTTTGGATTCAAGAAACACAAAACTGAAACTGGAAGCGGGACGATTCCTCCTGTACTCCTCATTTCCCCCCTTTTCTCTCACATCTGGAAAGCAGGACTGGTTTCTCTGCCATTCCCCATGCACGCACACACGCACACACACACACACACACACACACACACACACACACACACACACACACACACACACACACACACACAAACTGACGTCATGTATCGCTCTGCCTGATGGGAAGCATATGAGCTGAGAAAGGAACATTGGAGGTGTTTGGGGGGGGGGTGTTGTCCCCAGAACACACAAGTTATCTGCCAGAACTCTACTGAAACTCAGTTTTTCCAAGGCTTATTTCTTAATCACACAAGGCTGCTGCTTTAAGACCGCCGGACATTAGATGATTCTGTTGCTGATTACGATGTCATTCCAGTCCCTAAACAAGGTACATGCAAGTGTTTCTACATCGCGGTAGGTGACAATAATTGTAGTTTATGGACTATAGCATTTAGGAACAATGTGGAACATGTGGACTTTTCAGACCAGGACTGTTCTGCACTCTTGCAAAACAGTGCAGAGGGATGTTGGAGAACTCTTATTGGCTCTGGCAGAGTAATTGTTGCCTACCTCCCCACTATTCATTGGCTAACTCTTTCCATGGCTGCACCAATCTCTGAGCCAAACAAACCCACTTTGCTGCTCCAGTTTTGGTTTAAAATGACACAACATCATGTATGTGTTGCTTCTCTTGGGCTTGTTTTCAGACCTGGTTGCTTATTTCTCTCAAATCAACAGAGTGGGCGCAGTGTCTAATAGTAGCAGTAAGCTAACGAGAGGCTACGTTCAGCTGGTGACTCGGGAGTCAGGACAGAGAAAATGTCAGGAGTTTGGAAGTATTATAAAATTGAAAGCGAAGGCAGTGTAATAGCCAGATGCAATGTTTGCAAGAAGGAGGTTCCGCGTGGTGGAAAGAACAGAGCTACGTTCAACACGACCAATCTAATACGCTACCTGAGAAACAAACACCAACAACACGACGAGTACACAGCGGCCACTCAGGGAACGGCACTGACACAACCGACACTTTCAGAGACTTTCAAAAGGAAAGAGAAACTGCCCCAGAACAGTGAAAAGGCCAAACACATAACAGCCAAGATAGCTGAATTCCTCGCGTTGGATGACCAGCCGTTATCTGTTACCTTTTTTTTCTCTTAATTCATTGCATAAAGATCGGATCGGGAAAAATCGGTATCGGCAGATTGTCAAAATCAAAAGATCGGAATCGGATCGGGAGCAAAAAAAGGTGATCGGGACATCCCTAGTTTTTGTTGATGAAAAAGACAGTATTATAGAAATGCACCATCACAAAAGTGAATCTGAACACCTTGGTTGCACTATTCAGAAGTTTGCTCTGGTATGTTTCGTTGACGCTCAGCCCTGTAACACCATATTGGTGCCACCTGTCACCAGGAAAAATCTGAGAAGGCTTGAATTGATCAGTCACGCAAACACACACTGCCTAGCACACACTCTTATATACAGCAACCATAAGCATAAGTGCTTTGCATCCAAACAAAAAGGAGTGGTAAACAACAACACCTACTCGCATAATAGTGAGAACAAAACAGCGAAAACAAGAATCCGATTAAAGTCGTGAGCAGGGCGAGGTGGCGCTGGAAGTGACTTGTGCGTACTTTGCAGTTGGTATATAAGCCCTTTCGTGCTGAGGGGCGATTACCTAGTTTGCAGCGCTGGTAAGCTGAAAAGCAGCTTGGGGAGAGTTTTAAAGACGCAGCAGTGGTGGCAGCCTGTCCTCTCCCCCCCTCATCCGCATGGGCCGGCCTCAAAACACTGCTTAAAACAACCACATATGAGGGGCAACACCACATTTACAGATCCAATCGGGGTCGATAAGTTCTGTCAGGGATGGATAGTACTTGTACTTAAGTACCTTTTTGACATATTTTGGCTTTACTTAAGTATTTCCATTCAAAGCTATACTTTATACTTCGCTACATTTCAGAGGTGAATATTATACTTCTTAAACCACTACATTTATTTGAACACTCACAGATACTTAGTACACCAAAATGTGTACTAAGTATCCAAATGTGCTCCACATTGACAAGCAACCACACTACAATGCTCTTACATTTATAAAAACAGGATGAAATAATAACCATAATAATAGAATACTGAGTACTTTCACTGTTCACTTGGAGTTGCAAATACTTCTGTTATATATATATATTATTTTTAAATAGGCCATTGTGCAGAACGAATACTTTTACCTTTTGTACTTGTACCTAAGTACATTTTGATCCTATTACTTTTGTACGTTTACTTAAGTTGAATTTTGAGATCACGACTTTTACTTGTAGTGGAGCATGTTAGGACACAAGTATTTGTACTTTTACTTAAGTAAATGGCGTAATCACTAAAAGGGCATCAGTGGTATTCACTCACTCTGTAAAAAGTGAAGTAAAGGGAAACAGATATAATGATCTTGATTCTAATCGTGCAGACACCAAATCACTATTCTGACTCGGAGAAAGAGCAGCGCTGCTCTATGTTGGAGGCTGCTGACCTTTGTCTTGGGTACAGCCTGGAAAATGATACTGGACTCTGGTTAAGCTGCCAAGGAGAACTAACCTATCATTTGAATTTTTAAAAAAGAACTTATTTCAATCCCACGCCTTTTGGATGTTCATTTGAAGGGCCTAAAAGTAAAATATCCCTGGTCTATTTATGTTGGCTACCAAAAAGCCAGCAGCATTATACTGCACACATACTGTATATGCCTGAATAATCATACATAAGGCTCTCAGACAATGGTGTTGCTTGCCCTGACATCCTTTTGTGTACTAACTCGAAGAATAAGCAGGAAAAAAGAGAAAGAGAAAGGGGGGATTAGTAGGAGGGCTGGAGGCAGAGGCCCACATCTGGGTAATTGGGGTTGACAGGCCTTGGATCAGCCCCCCCGACAACAGAACCTCTGAAACATGGAGGGGTGTGTGGGTGTGTAAGGGTTGCCCGAACCCTATGGAGTTTATAATGAGTCACAGTGTAGTGGCAGCACGGTACAATAGCATCTACAGGACGGTTCAGATGTTTTGATGTGCTTTAAATCGTCTTGCAGGACTTGTGATATTTGGACCCTTTTGTTTTTACAAGTTACGTTATGAGCATGTGAAGATAAAATGAAATAAAGGGCCAAAAAGAGAGGCTGGTGTTACAGGGCTCAACAAGAAGGATTGTCTCGTAACCAGGTGCAAGTCAAATGATGCGCTGAGCTAATAAATATAGCACTCAAAATAAAAAATGAAGTAGTTAAGGAGTGAATCATCTCACTTCTCTATTGAGAGTTGCACATGCACAGTACTAATTGGTCACTTGCAAAAAATGGCGGCAAGTAAAGAACTAAAGCACAAGCATGCATTTAACATGGCATCGCTTCATCATATAACACTTCTGTGGTCTTGTTGAGAGTGTATGTGTGCGCATTAACGCTGTCTTCCCACCTGCCCAGTGAAACATCAAATGTAGCAGAGACGCCCTCTGCTCTCCCTGGCACACATCCAGCAGCAGGATGGCCAGTTCAACTCTCACGACCACACTCATATGGTTTTGCATCCAGCCATGCACATTCTCCTTCCTAGAAAGTTCATTTCTTAAAAAGCCAATAATATAACATCCAAAATAAAATAAATAAATCCTAAATACTGCATCAGTTTCTGTTCCTGCCAGTATGGAGGCAGACAGTGTCTGCAGTAAAGCCGCTGTGAAATTGTTCAGTTCAGCTCCACTGAGGTAAGCATTCTGGGAGCTTGCGGGACCCAGTGTGTGTATGAAAGAGTGTTCAAGTGAACTGTGCAGCATGGGCGGTGAGGCACACTGTAATGCGGGGGGGAAAGGAGAGCGAAAAAGAGAGCAAGAGAAGAATGGATGAGAGATAGAGAGAGTGGCAGTGGGTGAGGGGGTGAGCGAAGGATGGATGGATGGATGGGAAAGAGAAAGAGAACAGAGAGACGCTCTGGTCAGGCACGCAATGCTTGGCTGGAATCAGGTCAGGCCCACATGAGGCCTTCCACGCTAACACACTCGACAGAAAGGCTTCCACACAGCAGCAGCAGCAGCAGCAGGGAACACTTGTAGTCGCTGTTCCACATTCTATTCTGCTGGTAGAAGAACATGATGCTGGAATAGGGATGGAATCAGACTTCAAAGATGACAGCTAAAAAACAGCTAATCAATATGTTTCAAAAGCTGAGCGTGACAAATGTTTAGCATTTTCTTGATAAGCACTTGACAGCATTACACAACATACTTATGATTAAAATAATATCATAAGTATGTGATCTGTTCAGCACTACTTGGCTATTCCCTGATATGTCTTAAAGTATGTGTCCCAACAAATGGGTGACCCAATTCATCATGAACATTCTTATGTTCTATGTTTATATTGTTACAGATCATAATACTTGGTTAAATAATCAAATTCAAGTTATTTTTGCCATTTTTAGAAAATTCTAATCAAGACATTTCTTCCATTATTTTTCTCAGTGTTGTCCACAATGTGGTGCTGCACTGTTCACTTGCCTCAACGTTTACATATCAGTTTTATATAGAATACACACACAGATCAGCCATATCCTCCAGAACTGACTCTGTGTCTAAGCTGAATAGCAAAATGGAATAAAAAGTACTTTATTGCTATTGAAAAAATACAGATTATCCACGGTGTCCATTGTTTTGGGGTGTTTTCACAGAAAGTGTGCTCCATGAATTAGAGTAAGACACACTCAGCACTAGTAGCTTTGACGTAAGGTGAGGAAATGTGACACTGTGAGTGTGAAGCTAAAAGTAGATGACATCCTGCTCTCTCGCACAAACCCATACACATATATAGACAGTACTACTACCCCATGATGTTTGAAAGTGGAACCCTGCGCGTACCTTGAGACGCTCCACATAACCACCTCCTGACTTCTGGACGGGCTAATTGCCGACCCCGCTCTTAGCTCGACTGACAAGAATGTGTTGTGGTGACCGAACTGGCTACTGCTTTAATTGAAGCCGCCTTCAAGCCCCCACAGCCCCTCCCAGAGAAGCACCTCCATCTCTTTCTTTGACGGATGGTTGACCCCGATCTTCCTTCTCACCTTACCAGAAACACGAGCTGTTAGCCGGCGGGCTCACAAGCAACCAGAGAGCGGTTTAGACCAGACTCCTCAGCACAACACTATCTGACTTTGTACTGTGTAGAAAATATTTTCAGAATTATAAAACACAGCTTAAACAATTAGTCAAGCAGGTTGCATATGAACAATATCTCAACTTTTTGGATTTCGTATTTTGGTTGATATTAGTTGAAATGTAGCGTAAATAAGATTTGTTTTCTTTCCGAAGTTACAGTGGCCTGCAAGTATTGGTAAAAACAGTGAATCTATTAAATGAGTTAGAGATAATTAAGTATTTTAATATCTGATTATTGATGACATCCACCATGCGCTAATGAACATGTACTTCTTAAATTGGTAAGTAGTTATGTAGTCTGAAGTTTCTTTGCTTTTTTTGCTTTTTTAAATAGTTGTCAAGACAGTAAAGCTAGACTAATCATAAAAAGTATTTACGCTGTAAATCAAAAATGGTGATATATCTTGCTTGAGTAAGATGTGTTAAAGTAACTCCCACTGCTTACTTTCGGCTACAGAAACGTCACTAGTGGCCTTCAAATACACGCACAAGTGTCTTTTGTTGCATCATGTGAAGCCCTTTGTAGTGGCCCACCACTATTCTCTGATATGTGTTACTCATAATTAGTCATCATTTTATCACCCTGAGCCACTAATACCACAGACTGTTGGAAAGTCCATCTATCACTGGGTGGAATTTCACTGACTGTTTTTTTATCAAGCGAAAAGACAAAAGCCAATGACTCAGTTTATGAGGTGTGATAAAAAATGATTACAGCTCTGAGAAATTAACGAGTGGTCTGATCATGATTTGATTTGGATCCAGAGGACAAACACAGGTGGACTAATCAAAGCTGCTTTCTAAGGTGCGCCTGGTGCTGCAGTTGAACACACGCTGCCATGTGCGTGTGTGTCTCTGTGCGTGAGTCATGTAAGCACAGCACCCAGGCCCGGCCCACTAGCAGCCAGCCAGGAAGCAGTCTTGCCCAGTCCGATTTAGTCCAAGAAAACTGCATTTGCTTAGCAACCACATTACCGCTCCAATCACAGCAGCAGCATTCGGGATAATGTAGAGCCAGAGCATTGTGCTGTGTGTGTGGAGGCGGTGCATTAGACACACACATACCCTAGTCTGATGCCTCCCTCACTTAATACTGCAGCTCTCTCCAAGCATGAGAGGAAGAGGGAGAGGAGGTTTTTTTATCACTCAAGACTGCCTTAATGCTCGAGCGCCAGCGTAGAGAGAGAGAGAAAGAGAGAGAGAGAGAGAGAGAGAGAGAGAGAGAGAGAGAGAGAGAGAGAGAGAGAGAGAGAGAGAGAGAGAGAGAGAGAGAGAGAGAGAGTCTGGCACCTTGAAACACACACTAAAGTAAATCCATTATTGCCTTTCCCCTCCCTCTCTACTCGAAAGAGGTGTCTGACAGTCTGCGGCCCCATCGAACTAATAGACTGAAATAGACATTTCCGTGGTAGCTGGTGCTGCTGTGCCCTGCATCAGCGACTGCCACACACACACACACACACACACACACACACACACACACACACACACACTGGACACATTTTAAGCCATCCACTCTAGGACTTCAGAGCTATTTCTGTAATGAACTGCGGGTCGCTGAACTGCAGGTTAGCCTAATTAACACTCTGAATGGGACTTTGTACGACGCGCCCTGCACGCAGCCAGCAGTCAACAATCACCGTGTGTGTGGCAGGTATATCTGATGCCGTAAAGCTGTGAAGGTGGAATACTCAGGTCCCCGCAGTGATTGGCCGCATTATCAAGGGCAGAAAACAACATTTCATGCGGCCGCCGGCTGGGTTTCTACTATCAGGCTCAAAGGTCATTAGCACTACTGTATGGAAACACACTCACGCTGTGCAAATAACGCCCCGTCAAAGCGGGGTTAATGGAGATGTAGCAGCTTGCAGATTGCGTCTGGCTATCTGTTTATGGCTGTCAGAGCCGCTGATAGTCATGAGTTTGTTATTTATTTTTAAATGCTATCCCTGTTTGTCACCGTCTGGTCTTTAAACCTTATTTGCTCTTGAGTACAATTACCCCATGTGACAGAGGAATTTCACTACACTCTCTCAGAATAGAAACAAAATCTCTGTTTCAACCCAAATCCCGTTACTTGTGGCTTGATACTCTTACTTACAAGGAGGAACATGTGTACAGCCAAGATGTCTTAGCACATGAGGAATCTGAACTGATGGAGCATTTTCAGCTTCAAAGGAAAACTTCCTTCCTCTGAATCCCTCTGTCTTTTCCACCAGGTTTTATTTGAAACCTCCGATTTTGGCAGCTCCTCCACTTGGACCCTGCGTCGGGCTGCAGGCCGGCCCCCCTGGCCGGGACACTGCTGTTGGTTTTTGTTTTAGGGTGTGGTTTTTTGCTGCTCGGGTACATCTTTGTGAGCGCAGAGCACAAAGAGGCCCTTTGGTTCACTGCAGGGTGCTGGGCAGCCTCAAAGTTGAGCCGGCTGGCCAGCACATACTGGCACTTTCCACTCAGGAGCCGGACATTTTGTTCCACTGTTGGATTCTGGGAGAGGCTGAACCAGTGAAAGAGAGAAGTAGGGAGAAAGAGAGAGTGAGAGGCTTCACTCTGGAGCCAAAACACATGCGTTCCAGCGGTGGGGGGGGAGGGTCTGAAGTTTGGTTTGACACATTTAGGTTTTGGAAGGCAAAAGATTCCTTTGGCCAGTATTATATAATATTTAATATATTTCTATTTAGACTTGGGTTTAGTTTTGTAGTTGTTTTCCATGTTTGTCAGTTTTGCTAACAATGTACTCCACGTACTGCTGGCCTTTCTTTCCGTTAAATAAGTTCAATTAATCTAATTGTAGCCCATCTGGCCTTTTGTAGCAGTCTAGAGACTCCACAATAGGAATGATTGCAAAAGCTTGGACAAGTTGTATGAAACTAGATCCTTAAAAAGCAAACAAGTAACGTCTGACTGTCCTTAAAGGCCCTGTCACACTGTCCCGAAATTGACACCCGATGGACACACGATAAAGGAAATGTTCAAATTCGGCTGTGATCGTAGCAACATCGGGCCATTCGTGAGGGCATCTAAGCCATCGTATGACCGCCGGTGGAGTTTCTCAGGCTCCGGCAGCAACTTCGTGAGCGGCAACTTCGTAAGGCATCGTGAGGGCATCTTGTCAAATCGTGTCATCTTCGTGTTATCATCGGTGCATTCACCCTCACTCTGATCGGGGCGAATGCCCGATGGCACCGATGATAACAAGATGCCCTCACGCTGGCCTTACGAAGGGCAAAATTGACACACGAATTCAACACGAAAATGAACCTTCGCAAGGTCCTTCGGCAATTTTTTGGCATGCCAAAGATTTTGCCACCGCTCACGAAGTTGCTGCCGGAGCCTGAGAAACTCCACCGGCGGTCATACGAAGGCTTAAGATGCCCTCACGAATGGCCCGATGTTGCTACGATCACAGCCGAATTTGAACATTTCCTTTATCGTGTGTCCATCGGGTTGTTTTATTGCACAACAAAATCATGTAAATATATTATGTAAATAACCCAATTTGTGTTCTGTGAAACTAAAAAGGATATAATATATTATTTTGAAGGACAGTTGACAGGAAGTTGTTGTTGTTATGGAAACAACATTACGGAGAAAACTTAATATTTTCTACATATAACGACGGATAAAGTAAAGAACAAAGTCTGAAGATATCAGTACAGTATCATAGTACTTTAACATAATTGTTTTTGGTACTTTCATTGCAGTTGTATGTCTTAAATGTAATGTAAATGTTGCCTTCGTGTGTGGTTCGGGGCCATCTTCGTGCGAAATTCACAATTCCATATTCGTGTGTCCATCGGGTGTCAATTTCGGGACAGTGTGACAGGGCCTTTAAGCTTTCCCAGAGCAATTACAAGTTTGAGGACAAATGTCAACCAAATAGTCTGAGGTCTTAGTAGACACAGACTGACATTGTGACAGACTGTCTTGGTCAAGAAAATGTAGACAATTGGGACGGTTGCGTAATGAGCGCTGAAGACACTTCCGACTGCAGGGCGGAGGCGCCACAGGAAGTTGGTGTGGTCTCAAAACCAGAAGTAAAAGTCGCTGCTCTGCGGTGCGGGTTCAGACTGAGTCAGTCTGCAGGGTTGTTGTGGCTGACAGCCGACATGTTGCATACTCAGAAAAAGGGAAGTGGGAGGGATGGAGTGCTGCAGCAGGTTACCATGTGACACTGGACGGGTTCACTTGTTCAGTTTTGTCCATATATGCTGTGTTTTCATTTTGTACAAAAAAGCCCATCCCTATGCTTCTGGCTGTTGTCCACTGACAGTCACCCCATACAGGTCAGATGATGATGGGTAGGGGGCTTCCATTGGAGTAAGCTCTGGTATCAGTGACCTCCCTGATCCCAGGATGAACTGTGGGCCAGGCAGGGCACAACCGGATCCCCTCAGGGAAAAACATTTACACCTCTACAGAGATCAGCCCTTACAGAGGGAGATGATTCTGCAAGAGTTTGACCAATATATGAGTGGAGGGTTTTATTAAAGGGGACCTATCATGCAAAATGCACTTTTGTATGTCTTTTATACATAAACATGTGTCCCCTCTGTGTAAAGAGATTCTGAAAGTTTCAGGAAAAAAGATTCACTCACTTTTTGTCCTGATCCATTTATATCTGAAAATGAGCTGATCCGATTTTGGCCACTTTATGATGTCATAACGATTGTTTGGCTTGTGTAACCATTAGCCAATCAACAAAAAGGTAACCCCCCCCCCCCCCCCCCCACCTTATCACCTGAATCTCCTCCTAGAGCACCATTGTGTTCTTTGTAACCAAATATCTCTCATACCTCATTCACACCAACGGTGTTTCAGGGCCGGTTCGGAGCTGGAGCTTGAAAAGCACCAGGTTTTCCTGTTCACACCGCAGCGGAGCAGCCTCTTAGCTCTGGAATCCGGTTCATTTCGAGCACCAAAAAATTGTCCGGCCAGAGCAAAAGCACCACATACGTCACGCTTACGTCGAGGCGGGGGCAGAGACAGATCAACTCCTGAACAACAACAAAAAGCCGGCGTTGTATCCAGCTTGTACACAACGATGGAGAAACTTAACAAGCAGCAGTGGTCCACTGAAGAGACCAGCTACCTACTGGGAATCTGGTCTTCCGAAGAGGTACAGAGGAAGCTGGAGCACAATCGGCCATTGTTGTTGTTGTCGGTGTCACCTGTGAGGGGTTTCCGCGCGGTTTGGCTTTATGAAGCAGGCACGCAAACGGTTACGTCATGACGCAAACGATGACGCAATGACGCAGCACCAGTCGGACTCTGGGCAGTGTGAAAAGAGCCGGAGCTAAACCGAAGAACCGGTTCTGAACCTGAAAAGCTCTAGCACGGAGCTTGAACCGGAGTTGCGTTGGTGTGAATGAGTTATCAGAGGGGCGTGGGGAGGGGCTCCTTATTTTCATCTACAGTAACAGACAGAGAATCAGCACTTTGGAAACAGGGCTGAAACAGAGGGGATTATGGGTAATGCTGCAATGATCTGTTTGGTGTTTGGAGCCAAACACTTCAGAGACATGTTTTGTATATATCTGAGACCTATAATATATTGATGAAAAACAGTATGATAGGAGACCTTTAAAACATTCTATAAGAAGGGCTTTGAATTCAAAAGCTGTCACAAAGCTGTTATGTTGTTTCCAGACTGTATAACAACCACAGCCCCTGGTAGACCACCACATAGACTTTAACACCACAAATGTGCAATAACTATGCCTGTAAATATATAACTTTGAGCAATATACCCTCGTGAAAGTTACGCTTTCTTTTCTTTGAATTTACAATCTGAAAACAGTAACAGCCACTTTTTTACATGAGTATATTCTGCTGGTGTACTTATCTGTTTTTTGTTTTTACCTTATATATATTATTAATAACGTGTGCCTACTATTTTATTTAATGTCCGAGTCGATTCGTTTTTACTTCATCCACACTATACTTCTGCTGTTCCCCTTTGCTGGGAATTATGATCCAGATTATCTTCCAGGTCATTCCTAATGTATTATGTTTTGGATTCAAGTTTCTATCAAAAAAGCTATTTAATATCAGATTCACATCATCAATTTGTAAATCGGCAAGCTTTATCAAAAATAGTCTTTTGCTTACAAAAATATATATAATTTCTCATTAATTAAGATCATAAAAGAAGGTGATCTCAGACAAAATTACCATTAAATGGAGTTGTGTCAGAGCAGTGGGTCGAGAGGAGAAAGGGTATAGAACTTGTGTCATTTCCTGTCCTCCATCTCATCCCTCTCCCAGCCATGCAGGCTGGTTCCTCCTCTGGCGGACGGGAAGACTAATGGACACATTACCCGCCGGCTTGTCCCTCCGCGGCGATTATGTGGCTGTGAGGTCATCCCTTCACTTCTACTCCCATCCACATCAGGGATCTATCATTTCATTACTGCAGTTGGGGAGGAGGAGGAATGGCTGAGGCATCCGTCCATCTATACATCTCCGTGTTCCCTGTACTCTGCAACTCAGAGGCGACTGGTCCTGCCGCCACTCAATCCAAACCGTTTCCTGTGCGCTTCCTCGCTCGTAGAATGAGTTAGGTATGGTTGACTGCTTATTAGAATATAATGTTCTTGTTGTATGTTGTGAATAAAAGCCCTTTTTACATGCACACAGTGCAACATCACACCAGGTGTTTGTGTGTGTGTGTGTGTTTGTGTGTGTGTGTGTGTGTGTGTGTGTGTGTGTGTGTGTGTGTGTGTGTGTGTGTGTGTGTGTGTGTGTGTGTGTGTGTGTGTGTGTGTGTGTGTGTGTGTGTGTGTGTGTGTGTGTGTGTGTGTGTGTGTGTGTGTTAAAGTACATTTTGGTCTGCGTTCTTAGCCCTGGGTATGTGTCTGCAGGACCTGAGATGTATTGATTGCTGCAGGAAGTGGAATCTGATGTTTCACAGCACTTCCCGAGCTCGATGGCTTTACCAAGGACGGTGAGAGTATGGGGGGAAGGGGGGTTCTGGCAGGATGGAGGAAGGGGTTTGACACAGGGGAAGTTACCAGTTCAAGGAACATGGTGAGAGAGAAAATAACACCTCTGGCTCTGTCCTTTGGCCGAGACTAAACACTGCCTCCTGTCTCGGCTTCTTCTCAGAGCAAACACCGACTCTGGAAAATCAAGCAAAGCCTCTGCGTGTCCTCTGTCTCAGGCCTGGTGTCTTGTATCAGGATACGTCCAGATAGTGTCTAGATCTAGATAAGAGGGACCGCAGTACACACCTCAACCTGGCTTTAGAACAACAAATGCATCTGGGCCAACCACTGGTGATCGGATCTAACCTCCTTGCTTGCATTTGATTATATCTATGAGAAATGAAACCACTTCTGAAGGGCGGAAATACAGTTTTACCTGTGGCCATGCTGTGTGAACAAACATTATGTTCAGTTCAATGTTATGGAGCTGAGTACAGTAGCTGTTTTGGTCCTGACAGTGCAGTCAAATTGAATGAAATGGTTTAATAAACAAACATTAGGTATTAGGCACTATACTTAGAAACATACAATAGTAAAAGTCCATTGTTGCATGGAGCTTTCTAAAATGTGTTAGTGCTTTTGCATTGTTTATGGGACAACATGGGAAGCTTTTTGGTTTTTGCCATAATGTCCTTTATGTGTGCTGCAATGTTGAATATCATTGCAATGAGGATGCATTTGTGTTTGACTAGGTGCAACACTCAGTAAAAACAACTGTCTTGGTGTTAATCATACTCAGTGTATATTATTGGAGACATCTTATGGTTTCTACCTTGAGGCAGCCCCAGCCCCAGAAAGTGGCAGACGTGCATCGTTGTTGCGATAGCGCTGGTGAGACAAGTGTGACAGCTTTGCAAACCACAAGAGCTGTCACACACAGACGCACACACAGCGCAGACGTATATAAATGGCAGTGGGTTTTATATAAACAGATGTCCTACCGCTCAAGATAGCCTTGGCGCTGTTTCTCTAAAGGAACACTGTCTGAATAATGTCTTTGAGCTCACTGTGGGTCAGAGGCGGTTACACACACCATACATTACACTGTCCTAGAGATCTACAATTACATTCATTATAAGCCAAGGCCTTCAAGAGGTCTATTGTCTGCTCTGTGCCAGTGTAATAAGTGTGTGTGTGTGTGTGTGTGTGTGTGTGTGTGTGTGTGTGTGTGTGTGTGTGTGTGTGTGTGTGTGTGTGTGTGTGTGTGTGTGTGTGTGTGTGTGTGTGTGTGTGTAGAGATGCCTGGAAAGCCAAGTGTATGTGCAGGAATTTGTTTAGATATTGTTCTATGTCTGCACGTGTGTGTGTGCTTAACAATAAGGAATGAATGGTGTGTGCGATGGGGGAAGGGTGTGGGACGTGAAATCAATGGATTGAGTTGAATGGGGGGGGGGGTTGGTTAAAGCAGAGGAGCGAGTCTGGGCCTGGTGGAGGCTTCCTGAACCTGAGAAGCAGGCATCCATGCCAGGAGGAGGGATCTCCTTTCAGCATATTGTTTTATTTAGCATCTGCATGGTCGCCTCATTTGCCAGAGTGCGGCTGGGATGGATTAATTCAAGACGTTGATGGTGACTTGCAGGGGAGGAATGGTTGGCCAGTCTGGGGGATGGATGTTAACCACATCATACGCCTTTGTTTGCAACACTTTAATCCAGAGGAGTAAACTGAGCCTACTGAACGCTTCAACCAAGAGGCCCTAGCTTGCTCAAACCCACACACACACACACACACACACACACACACACACACACACACACACACACACACACACACACACACACACACACACACACACACACACACACCTTCCACCTTGATTTCCTGACAAGCTGCAGCTGAGGCGTGGCTACGACTTTGTTTCTGTTTCTACCCAGACAGCCTAAATGAAAGCTCTGCCAGTCTAAACTGTTCTCCCCTGGCCGGGTTTAACCCTCAGCGACAGGAACCAGTCTAAACCTGTCCTTCACTGCTTCTCTTCAAACCTGGTGATCTCACTCGCTCAAAGTCTCTTGTGTTACACTGCTCTAACATCTACTTTCAGTTGTGTTTTTTCGTCGTGGCAATCCTGGCCTTAAACAAACTGTTGCGAGAAAGGCTGTCAAAGTTCAAGACAAATTAGCTTTGTTGGAACAATGGGGCAGGTTGGTCCACTCCCTGATTAATCCTGTATAAGATGAACCCATACGGCCACCTCAACATAACCAAGAGCGGCATGACGTGAGTCAGAGCAGACTAAACAAAGGTAGAGATCAGAGGTGTGTCCACTGTACTGCCAGGAGCGTGCACTTTTTTTAACACAACTTCCAATCCGTTTCAAATGGCCATTCTCAAATAGGAAGCGGCATTTTCTTTGTAGAAAATGGAAAATAGAAGATCAATCTCAGACAATGTATCTAATAGAAAATTGATAGTTACTGTAAACAAAAGATAGCCCAAGAAGCTGTTTGAGGACGAAGAACTACAGCTTTGGAGAGAAATACGATTGTTGGCTCATTTCTCATCTTCACACACCAATCCATTAAGTCTGGATTCTGATGGTTTGATTCAAAAAGTTGGTGCTTAATACACGTAAATAAAATGGAGACTTGTGCTACATGTCCACCTCACCTCTTGTTTGTGCTGGACAGCAGCAGCCATGATGCTTTCAGTAAAGATGAGCAAACAGACGCAAGGGGGGAGGATGGAGGAGGGGGAGGCAAACAATGAGCAGTGGTCCATGACTCAGGCGCTTTGGGAGCACTGATCATCCAATAGAGGAGGGAGTGGGGGTGGGTTATCACCTCTATCAGTCCCACAATCAAAGATCCACAGCTGAAACCAACCACAAAGGAGGTGACAATGGCTAGCCAGCGCACAGCGACCCCCCACCCCTACCCCCTCCTCTTACAATGTCACCTCACAGAGCTCCTGGGAGCTGCCCTTCCACATGGCTAAGGCCAAGCCATCGTGACCCTCCCCCCCCCCCACCTTGCAGTGTCAAAGCAAAAATAGAAAAGCACAACAAAGAGGTTTCACAGGACATATACCTAGAGTCCTTTCAGGCTCCTCTCAGGGTCTGCCTTGGGACCAAATGTTTGTTCCGGGAGCCGACGCACCATTTTTTCAAAAGGGGGTGTGGAAAATGCAAAGCCCCCCTCGCCACAACATTCAGGCTCAGAAGAAAAAGATCTGTGATCATTTTTGTGCTCACTTCAATGTGGATGGACCCGAGAACTTGCTCAATAT
Organism: Gymnodraco acuticeps; assembly: GCF_902827175.1. NCBI lineage: Eukaryota > Metazoa > Chordata > Actinopteri > Perciformes > Bathydraconidae > Gymnodraco > Gymnodraco acuticeps. The sequence continues at coordinate 81,384 of NW_022991958.1, read as the reverse complement.
TGTGGTGAAGCAAAAAGGAGTTGATCCAGATGTGTAAAGTTGGTCACTGAATTCCCTTGATTTCTGCTGTACCGTGACGGCAAAGGCAAGCCAGATGGTCAAACCACTGTAGGACAATGTTGGCTAAAGTGAATCCTCTTTCTTTGTAGCCTTGTAGATGAAACACTACATAGCTGTTACTGTGCTGAATTGTAGTGTATACACTGGGAATAACATTGAATGGTGCTCTACATTCTTGACAAAACCCCTATTACTGTGAGCAGAATGGACAGATCATGAATTCCAATGTTTCCCCGCCATGGGTTTCCCAAAGCAGAATTCCAATGGGATTGTTGGGATGATTAGCAAAAGGATATATAACGAGAAAAGCTTTTTGTATTCAGCACCGGCAGATCAAATGCTGCTCTGCTTCTTTGAAATAAAAAAATATGTCCCTAGTATCGCCAGCCTATCCACTTGACAGAGATCTTTCAAGGCTGCTGAGTTGACTTTGCAGCTTCCTCCTCAGAGGAATCGCGCCAGTTTAATCAGAAGCAAGATTAGCACCGCTTATTATTAGCCTGAAAATCTCCCTGTATCGGTCTACTCTGTCTCTACCTGTCCTCTCCAGACTTTGAGACGATTAGGGAGAAGCTTTGCAGAGAGAACAGGCCGACCGTCAACTGTTGACCCAACAGTATAAGACAGGCCACTGGCTTCTGACATGACACTATGAGAGGATATTCTAGGCCATGCCTGTGTGTATGTGTGTGTGTGTGTGTGTGTGTGTGTGTGTGTGTGTGTGTGTGTGTGTGTGTGTGTGTGTGTGTGTGTGTGTGTGTGTGTGTGTGTGTGTGTGTGTGTGTGTGTGTGTGTGTGTGTGTGTGTGTGTGTGTGTGTGTGTGTGTGTGCGTGATTCTGTCTGCTTCTGTATTCATTATAAGACTAGGGAGGCATTGCGGGGGTGGTATCTGGATGATGTGTGGATGTCTGTGCTCATGTGTGTGTGTATTTTGGTGTGTGTGTGTGTGTGTGTGTGTGTGTGTGTGTGTGTGTGTGTGTGTGTGTGTGTGTGTGGTTGGGGGTGAGGGGAAGCATCACTGTGGGAGACAGGCAGATGGAGATGGAAATGAGTAGGCAGTGAGCTCATGCTAATCTCCTCCTACAGCTGATGCAGGCACACACACACACACACACACACACACACACACACACACACACACACACATGAACTATTGCAAATCCTGTTCTCAACCAGCCCCATGCACGATCACACACCAAATGAGGCAGAGGATGCCTTTGCTATTTGAATGTTATCATGTAACATGTTTTGGGGAGATCTGAAACACATTTGAGTGCACCTCTCATCACACAAACATGCATTTCATTACATCGTGGTACCGGTGAGTGTTCATTTGTTGGATAGTCGTGTGAGTCTAGCTGCTTCCGTCAGACACCCATCTGCCCCGTGGGAGTTTCTCAGCAGCACGCAATTGGCCGGTTGCGTTCCAAGCAGGCGAGGGGCGAGGTGGGTCACCTCTTTATTTGGGGAGGGAAAGGTCGCGTGGTGCTGGCTGCTCCTCCAAACATATGGGTGCACAGGGGGGAAATGGATGGGGGGGGGGGTGCGACTCCAGAGGCCAGCACTGCTGTCACATACAAAGAGTGCTCCTAGGCTGACGCAGCACAAAGTAAACCCCCACCCCACCATTCTTTCACGCAATGAAAGCTGCCCAGCGGTGTTTGAATCCTCACATCCTTCTGCTGTCCCCAAACCTGCATGTCTTTTGAATGATAAGGTGTTGATGGTAGATTTCAAAGATATACAGTTAGATGGTAGGAAGACTTTCCTAAGCAAAGCATGTCCTGTATGGATATCAGATGTGATGCCTCTCAAGCATCACCACAGCTGGACGCTGTAGCCTACACATAAGGTGTGGGAAAAACATCTGGAATCACACTTTTAGCGCCTTGAGGCAGGCAATACTATAAACACAAACACTAATCCTATCTCAGATATGACTTGTTTATCATGTGTGGGATCCATATACAAGAGGTGGAGGAGCAGCCCACCCAGAACCTCACGGCTTGCTGGTGAAAAGACATTCATTGGTTTAGGAGTTGTATACCCAAAACCTTGTATGAGTACCATTTTGAATAAAACTGCAAATGAAATTGCCTTAAAGGTCCCATGTCATGCTTTTCCGGTTATTACCCGTCCCCTTGTGTGTTATGAAGGTTTCTCTGCATGTAAACGGTCTGCAGAGTCACAAACCCTCAAAGTACACCCTGTAGCGAGTAAAACTCTAACACAGAGAAGACCTGTCTATGCTGCCCCAGAACGCCTCGTTGGACATTTCTCTTTTTCCATTGTTTGCTTCCTGGGTTCTGTGACGTGTGAACACCCAAATCAACAACAAATGACCGGATTGGCCCAAATGGACCAATCCGCGGAGCACCTCACACACCAGGACCCCTTGGCTAACTAACAAGGAGTCCCATTGACTTGCATAGAGCTCCCTGAACGCTTGTAATAGACGAGTTGGGATGGCGGAGAAATGCTCTCCGCAGACCCATGCTCACAGCGTTACAAAACTTTTTCTTACTCAATATCAAGCCACACTTATTGTTTTTACTTCGGCTGTGAGTGTTTGTGTGCTCAGGATGAGTTTCGCTTGTTCTCGCTGTATCGCCGACCCGGAAACCTGTCCGCTCCTCGCAGCAGCTCGCAGCAACGAGCCTCGCAACGTCCCGACCAATCAGAGCACACTGGGCTCACAGGGAGGGGGGGGCTGGAGCTCCAACGAGCCGTTTAGGACAGAGAGTGAATACACATACTTTACAGAGATGCTGTATGAGAAACCAATGTGAGTTTGGAACATTGCACGATTTAAATCTATTCTAGTAGACCTCAACAATGGAAATATGATCAGTAGAAATGGCCATGACATGGGACCTTTAACATTTCATTTTTTCAACCTGTAAACCGTGAGAACGTTGTTTGTCTGACAGGGAAAGTGTGTGTAGCTTGAAGCTTTTTGCCACTTGGCAGACGCAGAAATGCTAATGCTGCCTGCCTGATGCTCCCCGCTGCAGCAGCCCGGGGCAGGTAAGGAGGCGAAAGGTTAGCCGATGGTGCTTAGGGATGTGTAGTCAGGACAATAGTTGGGCTTACAGTGCCATGTATGTTGATGAATATTTCAAAGACCCTCACATTAAATAAACATGCAGGACCTCGCCGCCTACGGAAACCCACCATCAATATTGAATGCCCACAAAAAACGGACACAATTCTGTTCATAAGCCAACGCTCAGGTCACACATTGCATAGCACCATCTGACTGAGGAAGAGCTTCTTTACCACGCAACACCTAGAGGAGGTCACCAGGTTCTTTCTTCAGTGCCACACTTAAGATAATGAGACACTCTTAAGGTTCTTCGGAGAATTAAGCATAGCCACTGCAAGCTGAGTGCTCCTTTTCTGCTTTATCAGAGGGCTATGAACATTCTGAGAAGGGGTATTACTAAGTGGGAGGAAATATTACTATAATATAATATCTACGCGTAATCATGGCTTCTCATTTGCTCTGAGTTTTGAATGCACAACTTTTTTTAATAACACTTCTTTGGAAGTCCTTGTTCCCTCCATCTCTTTTGGATGAAGACAGGGAGGTGGGAGGTGGCGCCTTGTTTGGCTTACCCCTGCCCCGATGTACTCCTCCTCACAAAGACTGAATAAGCCAGTTCTTCATAAAGTAATTGGCTGGCCGCTATGTCCGTTTGTCGATTCTGATGTAGGACTCGGGGGGGGGGGCAATAAGGGCTTGAACTTCTCCTTTTCTTAGTCACTGTCTCTTTCTGAACAAGACTTTTGCTATTTGTCAAAGATAGCTACAATATCAAGGTTTTTGAACTAACTTAGCAAACGGAAAAATGTTCATATATGTAGTGGGTGACTCGAGAGCACTACGTAAATGTAGTACCACCTAAATAATGCTTTGGAAGTAGAATTTGTTCGACATGCTTTCAACATACAAGATGGTTCTGTGCAACTTCAAAATACAATCAGGGGATCAAACTCTTTGTATCGCTAGGCATTGTGCCAATATGATACCTAAGATTTGGTAACACAAGAATTATCGATCTCTTAATTTCAGAAATACCCAATCATTTTTTTTCTTTGAAAAAGTCATGAAAGATTGAAACGAACACGCAGAACTAGAAATGTTGCTCAAACGTCTTAAAACGAGAACCAGCTTTACATAATAAGGACGTATCTTATAAGAATGCCAACACTTATGCTATAATTACATTTCTTACTAAAGAAGTAATTGTTAACCAAAGGTTTGATACTGAGCCCTAATTACGGGGTCCAACCATTCATCTCTTTGCATTGTTTAAAAAGTCTGGCGTCATTGGTTGGAATAGAAAAATCAGAGTTATGGGAACTTTTGAATGCTAGGATAAACACACACAAGGTGGTCATGTGAGTCAAGTGACAGTAGTCTGAATCCTCCAACACCCCCCCCCCCCAACACATACTGTTTAAGATACTAGTGCACAATCGAGCAGCTACTGGGAAATTCCTTTTGTTGGCAGACATCAAATCGCTTAAAAGAAACAGCGTCTGGCAGGGAGACATGGCATATGAAAAGAATCCCTGCATAGCTCATTTTCCGCTCATACTCCTATGGCAGCCTTTTGACAATGTTTCCAGACAACACAACATGCTATATAACCTGTGATGCTCTGCCACCCTCTCCCACTTCCTCACACACCTGGAAACACTGACCGAACGTTTTAATGCACATCAAAATCATCGTGCAGACCTGTCATCTTTCGACATACATTTTACTTCAAGTTTGTGTCGAGGAGTCTAAATAAGCACAATAAGTGTGCTTTAGAATGTTACTGTGTAAATGGAAAGGCTTTGAAAAAGCCACGGCATATGTGGAAATGAATACAACAACAAAAACGAGCACACAAACTAAATGACTAATTAAACACCCTCTTTTGAATTGACTTCATTTGCATAACATTCAGGCAATGAGCATTCGCAGTCCAAATCATTTAAAAGAAGCCTTTTTTGATCTCACCGGTGAACTCTCCTTCTGTGTTGGTTTGGTTTCATTGAGCTGGAGAAGTGATGGAGTTTTCAATCACACTTGACACAAAGACACTTGAATGTCAATTTGGCATTGATCTCTGTGATCCTCAGTCATGCCTCACAGCATGGACTGACTGTCTCCCATTAGAAACCCAGCCTGGCAGCCAGGCAGCCTGGCAGCCTGGCTGCCTGGCTGCCTGGCTGCCAGGCTGCCAGGCCCGGCAACAGAACTCATTATACAGGCCTAATTGAATTGGTGGTTTCCTCCTTTTCCAAGCACAGAGCACCCATTTTAAATGATGCTATTTAACAGGCAAAAACAGAGAACAAAATAACAGAAAATGCAGCATTGAATATCTTAAAAACACTTTTCCCCACAAACACAACGACCACGACAAATTGTCTTTAGACTTTTGCAACTGCCACGTTTTTCCAAACAGCCATAACATGAGAATGGAAATGTTCCCTGAGCAGCCATTGAAATGCGCAGCTCCCAGCTGTTGTCCTGTCCACCATGTGGACATGGCTGGCTGTCAGCAGGCTAAGCCAACACTGCGCCTTGCATATGAAACAGGACATGGGCCTATATCCCCTTGGGGAGTTCACTTCCTCTGGGCCCCCACCACCACCGCCCAACCTCCCTCCTGAAACAAGTGGCCCCTTCAGCTGGAGGCCAGATATCCCAAGCAGCAGTGGGGGCTTCTCAGGGTTGGGGGTTGTTGGAAGTAAAAGGGGAAGTTTTAGGTCCTGCACATTAGAGAATGGCAGTCAGATATTGGAATGCAATGCCTTAGAGGCAAATATTCAAAGCTCACAAACGTTTTGTTTCCTTTTGCCGTTTTCAGGCCTTTATAGCTCTGGCCACAGAACAGTCTGTTCAGTTAGCTTTCATTACAACGAGCCACAGGATAAAGCTTGGAAACGGCCTGCAGGTATGAGTTTGGTGTCATTACAGTTACTTAATGGAGCAGCACAGAATCATTGGACAGATTCTGACTACTCCTTTGTCTCTAAACACATCGCTTCAGAATCAAAATGAGTCGCTGGATTAGGAGGAAATCTGGATTGAAGCATCCAGATTAGGGTTAATATGTTTAATGAAAGCCAAGTAAAGAGTGTTTTCAGATAACATCAGGTAACATGCGTCACCTCACAGAAGGAGTAGCAGGAATTATACGCACTGACTGCCGGAACAGGATCCTCACAAAAATGGAATCTCTGACATATACTTGCTGGTTTTGAACCAAGCATGAGTCAAGCTTGAGCTGGCTCGACAGCAAACAACCCCCCAGCCCCTCAATTCTCTTGCTCATATCTCGCTTAAACAGACGGATTTTGTAGGAATCACATCATCTTGAGGGCAAATTATAAAGTTCACAACATACTAAATCTGAAGCCGCAGCCCTTATCTAAACATCCTGATGCGGAAAGCCACTGATTATGTGTGCCACCCACATGTGTACCAGCCAGAAACCAAAGGACTCGCAGCCAGGGGCTGGCATCAACCACCCGGAGAACGGCTCCACACCCAGCTTAGAAACTCATTTCAACAATTCAATCAGAGTCGCGGCTCATATCCTCTAAGACTGGAACAGAGAATGCACTCTTACTGCGAACCCAAGCTCCTTCCTTCACTTCCACAAATGCAAGTACGTTGCAAAAAGTGAAAAGCTGTCACACTCAAACGGTGTGATTCAGAGATATGCATGTCTCAGAAGGAATCTCTGAAAAGAGCATCTGCAAGGAGGGAAGTGCCACAATATAACTTCCGGTGTCTGTCTGCATGCGAGACTGCTGCTAACACTTTTGAAACAGCCTCATTAATATGCACAGAGCTGCCCGGTTACTCCGCTGACAGCACGCAGATGATGGCATTTTCTCGTGCGCTAGGTAGCAGGCAGCACGACACAGCCTAGCACTCTGCCTCACATCCTGCAAGAGCGTTTTCAAAGTGCCTTGGCTGT